>NW_012115043.1:8979381-8983247 GCF_000951035.1 Colobus angolensis palliatus
TAGCTGGGACTACAGGCGCCTGCCACCTCGCCCGGCTAGTTTTTTATATTTTTTTTTTAGTAGAGACGGGGTTTCACCATATTAGCCAGGATGGTCTTGATCTCCTGACCTCGTGATCCGCCCGTCTCGGCCTCTCAAAGTGCTGAGATTACAGGCTTGAGCCACCGCGCCTGGCTGATTCTACATTTTAAATGACTTTTTGGATTATCCAACTAATAGTCCAAACCAGATGGAGGAAGAGTGTTTCTACAGTTAAAACAGCTGCCATTTGCTGAAGGCCAAACCGTTTCAGGTGCTTTACAAGCACTAGCAGATTAACTGAGTACTGACAAAAGCCTGTGGGAAGCAAAGACCCCATTCTACACACAGACTCTGAGGATCAGTGATGCTAAGTTGCCCAGGGCCACAGCCAACATGCTGTCTCATCCGTGAGCACTGGGGACCATACTCTGGGCCACCACACACCCTGACCGCTCCAAGTTACTCTTTAGTCAAACAACATCCCACGTGATCAGTATTTCAGACCCTGTGGAATAAGATAATAATCAGATTATGATAATGAAGACCAGGTGGTGGCCATTGAGTTTTACAGAAATGCCCAGAAGCCGGTAGAATCAGGGAAGGAGAATTTAACACATTTAGGGGAGCAAGATCTGAATTCAAATACAGATGTCACCAAAACCTCATTTTCTACTTTTTGAAGGATGAGATGTAATTTTGTTATTTTATTGTATATACTTAAAGTATACAATGTGATGTTTTCATATAATACACATAGTGAAAGAATTTCTACAGTCAAGCAAATTAACATATCCATCATCTCACAGTTTTTATGTGTGTGGTAAAAGTACCTAAAATTTACTTTTTGTAAATTTCTAGTATACAATACTATCAACTATAGCCCTCACGCTGTATATAAGGAACATCAGGCCTCTAGACTTATTTATCCTATGTAACTGAGCCTCTGTACCCTTTGACCACTATCTCCCCATTTCCCCACCCTCAGTAACCACTTTCCTACTCTGTTTCTATGTATTTGAGTTCTTTGTTATGTTTTAAGGTTCCACATATGAGTGAGACCACACAGTATTTTCATTTCTGTGTGTGGCTTATTTCACTCAGAGGACATAATAATGTCCTCTAGGTCCATCCATGTTGTCACAAATGGCAGCGTCTCCATTGTTAAGGCTAAATATTATTTCATTGTGTGTACATAATCAAACCTCATTTTCTTATGTAAAATTTAAGCTGCCTCTACAAGTAATTCCAAAAGAGAAGTTTCAAAGATGTTTCCTAGTCTGGCCCGTAAGTTATAAGTACACAGGGAGGCAGTATGATTTGGGGAAACGTAAACTGCCTCTTATCTGTCCCAGGGCTGCCATCAAGTCACTGCATGACCACAGGGAAGTCACCGTTTCTCTAAGTTGGTTTTTATCACTTGAAAAGCAGAGGTTTCCAACCTATGAGTGTTATCGCTCATACGAATTGAAAACAAGGGATGTTGCCTCATTTGTGAGAGCTGAGGGAATCCATATGAACATACAAACAAAGCGGCAGAGTGTCCACTCAGCACAGGGTGGAGGAACAGAGGGGAGAGAGGGTGGAGGTACAACAGGGACAGCATCACCCAAAGGATGCTGGAACACTCAGGATCCTGACTCCAACCTTGATGTTGAATCACCAAATGATTAACAACAACATGTCAAATCTTATCACATAAGGTTCTCAGAGTGTGGCCCCAGGAGCAGCAGCATCAGCAGCACCTGGGAATGTGAAAGAAATGTCAGTGTTCAGGCTTCACCCCACACCTGCTGGATAAGAGGCTCTGGGGGTGAGGCCCGGCATCTTTAAATAAGCCCTTTAGATAATTCTGATCAGATGAAGTTGCAGAACCACTGACACAGTGGGCTGAAAGCTCAAATTACAGATTCAGACACACTTGGATTTGAATCCAGACTCAAAGGTCAAAATGTCTGCAACTGAGAGTAGCAGTTAAGTTCTGGTTAAGTAAGGTGATAATGCAGGTGGAGGGAAGCACTGAGTGAGCTGGGAAATGCTCAGAATGGCAAGAAAAAGTGGAAAGGGAAAACAGCTTGTTAGTTTGTGCTGCTGCAAAAGAATACCACAGACTGGGTAATGACCGGTCTTTTAATTATATTTAATTATACTTAATTCTATAATTTATAATTCAATTATAAAGAACAGAAAATTTATTTCTGCACAGTTCTGGAGGCTGGGAAGTCCCAGGTCAAAGCACTGGCAGGTTCAGCTGTCTGGTAAGGGTGGCATCCTCTGGGGAGGGGAGAAAGGCTGTGTCCTCACAAGGCAAAGGAGCAGAAGCGCAAGCTAGCTGAATGCTGCATGAAGCCTCTTTTTTAAGGGCCTTAACCCCATTCATGAGGGAAAAGTCCTCATGACCTAATCATGTCTTGAGGCCCCACCTCTTAGCGCTATCACTTTGGCAACACCCAAATTTTGGAAAGAACACATTCAAACCACAGCAGCATGGTAGAAACAAAGGAAATGGGTTTGAAGTCCTATCTTGGTCACACAGCAGTTCTGTCATCCTGAACCAATCCAAATGTCCTTTAATATAAGGACACGCCACTACCCAGGAACTCAGAGACAGCGCAGGGCTGGATATGTTCAGCGGTTCCTGGTTTGAAAGTTCTGGAGTTTCAAAGTTGTTAGGGAGATAGGCACCAATCTCAGAAGACAGTTAGGATGAAACAATACAGACACTACAGAATGTTCGCTACCTCCAAAACTGAGAGGATAGGAGAGCTCCAGGCTGTCAGAAACACAAGACAGAAGTTCACAGGGAGGAAGTACGCAAGTGGCTTTTTACTGCATTTTACTTTTAATTTAGTGGGAGGATGGTGGTGAAGAATATAACGTAAGAGAGCTGATGAAAACAGAGGTTGAAATGCCAGATTTCTGGTTAGTTTGAATACAGAGAATCAAGGGCCAAATTATTCTGACAAAAGCACACAGATGACCAACTCCAAAGGAGGAATATGTGTTTGAACAGAGGCCAAGTGAAAAACTGGTTTAAGACCTCCTACGGGGTCAAAAGCTTTGCTTGTTGACAGTAGAATTATCTTGAATTTGTGGGGGAAAATTTCCAAGTCCACTGTGAATTCTTTCTCAACAAAGATTCATGTCCTGGGTCGCTTTGTTTTCTCAGTAAAATACTTCCGAGGAATTCCCAAACAGGAAGAGGAGGCTGTGGGAGTCAAGGATGAGAGAGGTTTCCTAAGCCTGTGACCTTCCTGCCCACTCTCAGCCCTTAGACCATTTCTTCCCATAACATGCAGAGTCATGGAACCTTTCTGTCTGGCCTCCAGTGCCTATTACTTTTGCCTTTGCCACGTATTAAATATCCAGCTTTGGTGAATATAAGCTTTTATCACTTCAAGCCCAGATACTGCAACCATCTTTAAAAAAAAAAAAAAAGTTCAGTGAGCTGGGTGTGCTGTTTTCAAGCCTGTAATCCCAGTACTTTGGGAGGCTGAAGAGGGTGGATCGCTTGAACCCAGGAGTTCGAGACCAGCTTGGGCATCAAACTGGGACCCCCATACAAAAGTTAGCCGGGTGTGGTGGTGCATTCTTGAAGTCCCAGCTACTTGAGAGGCTGAGGTGACGGGACTGCTTGCGCCAGAGAGGTGGAGGCTGAGATGGCGCCACTGCACTCCAGCCTGGGTGACAGAGTGAGACCTTGTCTCCAAAAAAAAAAAGTTGAGTGTGAAATATTTCAAATTATAGAAAAGTATATGCTTTATAACTTATATACCTACCACCAAGGAGAAATACATGTTGGCATGTTGCCATATCTGCTTTATGATTGCTACTTCTTTTTTTTTTTT
>NW_012115043.1:8983387-8993402 GCF_000951035.1 Colobus angolensis palliatus
GGTCTCGATCTCCTGACCTCGTGATCCGCCTGTCTCGGCCTCCCAAAGTGCTGGGATTACCGGCTTGAGCCACCGCGCCCGGCCCCGCTACTTCTCTTCTGTTACTAAAGTAGAGATTACAGAATTAGTGGAAGTCCCATATCCTTTCTTTACTAGGTAGCCATTTATTTTATTTATTTTTTTTTTTTTTGAGCGGGGTTTCCCTCTTGCTGCCCAGGCTGGGTGCAATGATGCAATCTTGGCTCACTGCAACCTCCACCTCCCAGGTTCAAGTGATTCTCATGCCTCAGCCTCCCGAGTAGCTGGGATTACAGGTATGCACCACCACGCCCAGCTAATTTTGTATTTGTAGTAGAGACAGGGTTTCTCCATGTTGGTCAGGCTGGTCTTGAACTCCCCACCTCAGGTGATCCACCCACCTCAGCCTCCCAAAATGCTGGGATTACAGGCGTGGGCCACTGTGCTTGGCCACCACTTTTTTGAAGTTAGTTTCCACAGATATTTTAGTATCTTCCTATAACTCCTTGTGTCTATAAACAATACATCCGGTTTCTCTTTGTGTATATATTTTTAAATATAAAGATTCATATTCTGAAATACCTTGTTTCCTCTATAAAGAACCTTGGTGTCTTCACGCATTTAAATGTATGCCCATCTGAGAGATATGAAATGCGCTATACCTTTTGATTTTGCATTTTCTGAATCACTTATTAAGTTAAACGTCTTTTCATGTCTTTATAAGCCAACTACAGTTCCTTCTCTTTAAAGTACCTAGTGATATCCTGGGTGATCTTTTTCTCAGAGTTTTTTTTCTTTTTTAATA
Organism: Colobus angolensis palliatus; assembly: GCF_000951035.1. NCBI lineage: Eukaryota > Metazoa > Chordata > Mammalia > Primates > Cercopithecidae > Colobus > Colobus angolensis. The sequence continues at coordinate 8,984,211 of NW_012115043.1, forward strand.
TCTTCTGGATATTAATCTGATCCTGAATATGCATTGCAGATATGTAAATTTCTTTTTCCAGTTTGGAGCTTTACTGTTGATGATGTCTTTTCCTAATAAGATATTTTAATTTTAATAAAGGTAGATTTATCAATCTTTTGAATTACTGTATCACCTTATGACACTAATATAGTGTTTTAATTACTTTATCTTTATAAAAAATTGTGGTAGTTGTATGAGTCCTTCATATATCTTCAATTAGCCTTTACCATTCTTGAGCCTTGACTAGTTCATATTAATTTTTAACAGCTTTATTGAGATGTCCATTTTAAGGATAAGTTTTCTCATTATTATGTAAGTGACTGGAATTGAACTGAGTCTAATAAGTTTGGGTAGAAGTACTTTACTTGATATCAAGTCTTCCTACTCATTAACATAGCAATAGCATAGCATTTACTCAGACTGCCTTTTATGCTCTTCAAAAAGCTTTTATCATTTTATTGGTGAGATCTTAGAGATCACTGGACAGCTGTCTTCCTAGGTAAATTATACTTTTTGTAACTACTATAAAAGGTAATTCCCTTTTTTCAATTATATTTCCTCTTTGTTGATTTGTATGGGAATACTATTTGCTATTATACGTTGATTTTTTTTTTTTTCTACAGACCTCGCTTAAAAGTCTTGTTAATTCCAGCAAGGCTCTCTGTAGACTGACTGATTATCTATGTAGATAATCCTATCACCTGCAACTAATGACGGTTTTGTTTATCTAATCCTGATACGGTTTAGTTCTTTTTCTTTCCTTATTGCACTCATTAGGATATTTAGTATCATGTTAGCAGGCATCCTTCTGGACGTTAAAGGGAATTAATATTAAACTATTAATTATCATACTTGTTTAGACCAAAAAGGTTTTCATGAATTTCTGGCATGCCATGAAGTTTTTCTTTTTGTCATCAAGATTATTTCATTTTATCAAATTATTTCTCTCTAGCAATTAAGATAATCATATAGTCTTTTTTTAAAAAAATCTAACATGGTAAATTATATAAACACATTTTCTACTGTTAAGATGTGTCTCTTGGTATTCCATTCTAAAATGTCAAGTTCTCTCTCAATCCCTAAAATACATAAACTCCCTATTCCCCTTTTCTGCTTTTTTATCTTGGCATTCATCATCAATAATATATTATGTATTTTACTTACTTATTAGTTATCATCTGCCTTTCTGCACTAGAATTTAAGTTCCATGAGGGCAGAAATGTTTGACTGTGTTTTTCACTGCTGTATCTTCAGCAGCCTAGTGTCTACCACGTAGAAGGCACTCAACAAATTATTTGTTAAATAAATGAATTTTGCCTTCTTTAAAGAAACATTATTTAGTTCTAACTTGCACTTACGCATGAACATATGTCATGTTGGACTTAGTTAATACTTGATTAACTTTTCTGAGCAAGACATCTATATTCAATTTAAAAGCTTTCTATTGTCTGTATTCATTTTGGTATTACAGTTCTGCTAGTTTCAAATTAAGGTGAAGACCTTTTTTATTTTCTGAAATAACCTGGGCCTAGTGTTTATTTTGTTGTTTTTTGATTGGTATATTTTAAACTGATAAGTCAATTTCTTTTAAGATTATAGATTTATTTCAATTTTCTAATTATCCATTTTTTCTAAATTTTCCTAGTTTATCACATTCTCAACTGCTTTTTAATATCTCTTTACCTTATTTTGCCGTTTTCTTCTTTTGTTTTTCTTGATCACATTTACCCAAGGTTTATCAAGTTTTTCAAAGAACCAGCTTTTGGTTTTATTGATTCTCTGTAGTTTTTATTTCATTATTTTCTTTTACATATTTTCTTTCTTCTATTTTGATCTTGTTCTACTAATCATTCACTGAGGGAAGTATGTTAAATTACTTCACTAAAATTGCATATCTGAAATTACTGCAATACAGTCTATTTTTCCTTTATATACATTTAAGGCAGTGTTAGGCACATATACAGGTTCACAATTATTTAGTATCCTGATAAATTAGTCCTTCTATCTTTATAATCTTCTTTATCTCGACTTATGCTTTGCTTGCCTTAGAGTCTATTTTGTGTACTTTAAGTAGAAATTTCCTGGCATATCAGTTTCAACGCATTTAAACTTTCCTCTGTCATTCTCTCTGTTCTTTGTCTAAACGTGTGTCTTTTAGAGATAATATAGATCTGGACTTAAAAAAAAATTCCATTCAATGAGAATCTCTGTTTATTAACTGCTGCATTTCATTTACTTACATTTGGTATGATACCTAATATATTTACAAGTGTTTACCATATCTTATTCCAGACCCTCTTTTCACTTTGTTTCCACAAGCCACCCTGCACAGCTCCTGTTTTAACGGTCAAGCTATCTGCATTTCTTCCCTCCTACCCCTACTGGCTTGAACGCTCTACGGATTATTTCTTCTTGTTTGTTTTGACCAGTAATTAAAATTTTATTAAAGAATTTGTGAAGTCTGGTTTCTTTCACTGTTTCCATATACAGTCTATCTATATTCTCTCAGGCTATCTTCATTTATTTCCCAATTTTATTATGAAAAATTCCAAACATAGCACAATGTTGAAAAAATTGTGTATTGAACATTCTATATCTGTCACCTAGAGTCACCTTCAATTTTATCAAGTATACTTGATTTAAGATCTGAAATTTACCAGTAACTCTCATCTTCTCCAATAAAATATAGTCTATAGAAGGCTTTTACTCTGACCACTTCTTAAAGTTTTCCACAGTGTTTTTAAGGGTCTGGAAATTAGTCATTATTATGTTTTGTTGTTGCTGTTTTAAGAGTTAATTCTTCTTTAGATTTGCCTTCTACTTTGTCAATTTCTGTAATCAACATTGCTTCTTGCATGATACTCTTCCCACCTTTTCCATAGTAGTCTGCATAGTTTACACTGCAACTTTCAACTTCCTGAATAGACCATCCAGCATTTAAAATACAGTTAAAAAGTTGGACTTTGTTGAAATGATCAGAGCCAAGTTTTGGTTCTGCATAATAACCATTTCATATATTTATCTGCCACACAGACTGTAGATTCAAAAACAGCAAGGAATTAGTATATAATAGCTCCCTTATATTTTCCCTATACCTGGCACAATAAAACACATCTGCAAGTCCTCAGTGAGTTAAAGAAAAACACCAGGCTCACACATAGGTAACAAAATTTCACACGAACCCCACACATTTGTACAAAAATTCACATCACACGGCCTATTTTCTGCAAGCATTTTCTGAACACAGAAAAGCATAAAGCAAATACCTGATTACTAGATTATGTGTCGTTTTTACTTCATGCACCAGTAAAATGTCCCTTCTTAGGACCCTCTGAAGGTGACCTGAGGAAAACTGTCATGTAGATAAGGCACATCAGACTCAATCTAGGAGATCCTGGCTTGCTTCTGGCTCCCCGCACTTGACTGTCCCGGGCCTTGTCTCTGTCTCTCTCTAGCACTTATTCTCCCCATCAGTAGGGTAGATGGATATATTAAATAATCCTTAAATCCCTGACAACTCTGAAAATCTTTCAGACTCTGATGATTTTCATTACTGTAAATGAGTACCTTCACTGAAGTGCCAAATCCAGAAATCGCTGGAGAGTCTGAAGAAAGTTCAAAGCGAATCTCATAAAAATGTCCATATTGCAACTCTGAGCAAAAATGCTAAGCAAATTTTCAAAAAATTAAAAGATATGCCCTCGTTCACATCCCTATGTACCCACCTCAGAAACTACGTAACTGAAATTTCTGGGGGCTGCATCTTCAGCATGGCTGTCACAAGTCCAACCTTCTCATTATTATTTTAAAACCCTAAAGTGTTTAAGCAGATCGCACATATGAAAGCTAGATTGGGAAAGATCTAAAGGCTGCAAAAGAGAGCCCAGTCAGTCACCAGGGACAGCCCAGGTAAAAACAGGACCTGACTATCCAACTCACAAATCAGCAAATGTGGCCTCACTGTTTTGTTTTAATTAAGAAGGGACTCATATCCTCAAGAAGTTTTACCTGCATGGTATAAGCAACAATGTACACAATTAAATATCTACATTAAGTAAAAATGCCTCATTACCTAATTTGGCCTAATTAAAAAGTAAATCAAATTCATAAGGAAAAGTAATTGCCACCAGGCAAAATTACCTTATTTTAATTTGGAATCTGAATAAGGGTGCAGAAGGGTGCAGGTACCACTACAGGCATAAACTTGATATTATAATCTTAGGAAAAAAAAGAAACGAACTCAATGCAATCGCTTAACTCTTGTGGTCTCAGATTATTAAGAGAGGAATACTGCTGCTGGAGTGTGAGTGTGTAGCATTCAACAGGACCACAAACTGCAGTACATAGTTTTAAGACCAACACCAATGATTTGATATTAGTTTGTAATCTTGACACAGGCAGTCAGCTGTACAGTAACATTCACGATGATTTGGTTGGTACGATCCATCATACTAGGAAATAGACCAAAGCACCCTGTAATTCCAGTTTTAAGTACCTTTGCTGCATAGTGGGAGACCAGTGAAAGGGGCAACTTTGCCTTTCATTGAAAGTAGGAATGCCTTTGAAAATGAGAGCCTGGTGTTAGAAGTCAGAAGCTATTTGCAGAGAAACTCTTTAACTGTGAATAAGCCACTTCTCTCTCTCCTGCTTCTTCCATATCTATCAAATGAAATACTATGTTCTCAATTCACAAGGGAGTCCTGAGAACTAGTTGCCCCAGGGCTATGGAGAAAGTGAGCTAATAAAATGACCAGGGTGGCAGCGTCATCAATATAAGAACCCGGTGAATGGCTACATTCGGATCTCCTTCCTACCAGGGAGACATAAATTCACAGCTACAAAAGTCTAAAAATAGGTAAACGTTTTATTTCAATTTTTTTGATTCATCAGTCTTCCCTCCATTTTCTATTTGTCACCAGGCACTTTAAAAACAGAAACAAAATGTTGTTTCCTCCAAGGCCTCACTAGCTCTTGGTGTTTATTCCTCAATATCCATGGCCATAATCCTCAGGCTGATGACATCAGTTGTATCTGAGGGGCCAGCTGTGAGGCTAGAAGGTGGGAATGTGGAAACTGCTAAAGGAACTTGTGCACACGGCCTTCAATAGGGGGCTGAACAGAAGGGGACGCTTCCTGAGGCTCCTGAGGAAGGAAGCCAGACTAGTGGGGTAAAAGCGGGCCCTGAGGAACACCCGGCTGTATGACTTATTTGGAGAATACAGAACTAAGTAGGTGGTAGGAACTGCTGAGAGCCGTCCTCAGCCTCAGCCTCACAATGTGTGGTGCACTGCAGGACACAGCATCACCTTGTACAGGCTCCCTGGGATTCACTAACCCAAGGGCAAAGGTTTGCTTTCTGCGGGGTTAACAACTCAGTTTAGACCAAAGAGCGTATTGGCCAGGCATTCTCTGGCACCAGAAGAAAAGTTAATTTTTCTTCTTACTCAAAGGCATATACTGGTCCCAATTACTTTCCACCAAAGTGAAAGTGGGGACAAGGGTCAAAGAAGCCTCTCCGTTATCCTCTCCCTGCGATACACTTGAACCAATACAATGAATGCACAATACCATGAATGGCCTACTGGACACATCTCATGCTGACTGGCACGTCCTACAGGAAGGCTCATGTCCTCCCCCTTACTCCCCCACTGGCGGTCACACCATAGCCCTACTGGAGTGGTTTGTTTGTTTGTTTGTTTGTTTGTTTTTAAACTTTCCTCTTCACTAAGATGAAGTAGACGGAAAAAAAAAAGGGGGTGGAGGGGGACACAGATCACCAAATTTCCATTCAGCAAGAAAAACTTCTCAATTTATCTTGCTTTCCCCAAAATCTGCAAATTTGGTCATCTACTTGATTGAAGACAAGCTAGCATTCTCACAAATGATGAAATTAGGGCATGATCTTAGATACCTAGCTCAAAAATAAAAAAGGTGAAAGGAAAAGAAGAGAGGAGAAAAGAGAAAAAAAGAAAACAAAATGTCATTTACTCTAAAAATCCAGGTTTATGTTTATGTTCCACATGAGGTCCAAATTGTATCTGGGCTTGAAATCCACCAAACTCACAAGCTTTCTCGAAGGAGACAGGGTGAGAGCCATTCAGGATGTCATCCCGAGCCTGAAACACAAGAAGAAGGAAAAGCATCAGAGGCTTGGGGGAGCGAAGCGTTCTCTCCACTGACACATTCCCATGGCCCAGCACACTCTCTCTGTGGAGCAGGGGACAGTGCCAGCCGACCCACGGGGACATGTGCAGGACACAGTGGATGATCACCACATGGGAGAAAACTAAGGCGAAAGAAAAACAAACCTTTGTCCAAAATGGCCTGTAGATGGAAACCATTAGAGATGTCCGGTACAGCAAAAGCAAAGTCTGACGACAATCCAGAAAGGCAGAAGTGATTATAAAAAGAGGCCAAGGAAATTCATATGAAATGATCAGCTTCAAAGAGGCCAAAAGACAAATTCAGTGTACTTTTTATAATCCTAAATCATAAAGCTAGCTAATCAAATATCTAGAGGTAAAACCCCCATCCCCAGATAAAGACCAACGTAAGAGAAGAAGAGAAAGAAAGGCGATAGGCGCACACACCCAGAGACAAGAATTCAATATTCAAGACAGCAGGGGAAAGGACAAGCAAAGGCATCCTGAAATGGGGAGCTGGTTGTGTCTGAACTCCTCCCCCTCCCAGTTCTCCATCCATCACTGCTGTTGTTTTCCCCTGCCCTCCTTTCTGCCTTTCCTTTCTCTAAATGACCCCCAAATCACCCAAAGATGGACACTCTCAGCTATCACTCTGAGCCTTAAGCCAACGAGCATCTTTACACTGCCCTGCTATCTCTCTCCTTTTGGCCTCCCCACTTCTTTCCTCTCAGCCCTCTTTCCATGCCATTCTTCCATCCACTAAGTCAGGGGTCAGGAAACTTCTCTAAAAGGCCAAACAGTAAACATTTCAAACCTCCTGGGCCACACAGTCTCTGTCACAACTACTGAGTTCTGTCACCAGAATGCGAGAACAGCCACAGAAGGTATGTGTAAAACCACATAACCCTCAAGGGGATTTATCAATATGTAATACTTGAATACATAAGCTGTGTTACAATAAAACTTTATTCACAAGTACAGGCAAAAGGCATGACTGTAGTTTGCCACCCCCTACATTATTTCTATGGGCAGACAGATGGATAAATATGGAGAGGAAAGGGAGGGAGGGAAGGAAAGGAAGAAAGGAAGCTGGTAGGAGAGGACAAAGATGGATGATGTTTTCCTTGAGCCACAAGCAGCCTTGGGGACAATCCAGTACAATCCACATCTTCACACTGGGAAACTCAGACATGTTAAATGGCTTGTCAGTTTAACAATTAGTTAAACGTAACCACATGAAAGGTTATTGAGAGGATATCTTCCAGTTAATAAGAAGTCCTGATTTTCTGACCAATATTCTCTTGCAATCTAAGATGCCAGCTAAGAAACCTTTAGTGCACTTGAAGTGGTGAGTCAGTGAAGTGAAATACAACTGTCTCTCAAAGTCCGGCAGAGAGGGACAGTGTTGGCTACCAGGTCACCAAAGCCCGGCAGAGAGGGACAATGTTGGCTACCAGGTCACCAAAGCCCGGCAGAGAGGGACAGTGTTGGCTACCAGGTCACAGTCTGGGAAGCCATAGGGAGGCCCTACTCCGGATGGTCAGCTGCTCATCCAGAATATCAACCTGCACCACAACCAAACACATGCTTGGACCCAGGAGCAACGCCTGCTGGAAACAATGCCATAAACGTGGCAGAAGCCAGCACCGCCCTCCTGCTTGCCACAAGATACAGCCAGGAGCTTCCTGCAATCTCATCAACCTCAGTGTCTGAGCAGTAAATACTGTACCTGAACATAAAGCAAGTTCAGCTGCACAGGGTCTCTCGAATCTACATTCTGATCAGAGTAAAAGAACTTCCGTCTAAGCAGCAACGTTTCGTTTTCATCTACTCCTTGTTCTCTGAATGTTCGGCTGTGATCCAGCCAATTTACTGCAACACAACAAGACATATAAGAGAACTGTGTTTATTTTTCCTCTCAATTAAAGGAAATTTACCAAAAGAGCAGTGTGATGCAGATTTCTATAACTCTGATACTTAGTTATAGTTACTTCTTACATTAGAACTGTGGTTTTTAAGCTTTGCAAAATAATTTCACATCTACCAAATGACCAGCCAAAATGGAAATGAGGGAGAAAATTCCCAGTCATTCCTAAAGTTATAGCTAAAGCACTACAATGAATGTGTAATATGCTGCCTCTCCGGTGGCAGGGTGGAGGGCAGATACTCCAGTCTCAGCTAATAAAGTGATTTAGAGGCTCTGAGCATAGTAAGTTACCTCTGACCTCAAGTAGAAAAGAGGAAGAAAATGAAAGTATGGAGGGAGTCGGGGAGACAACAGTAAAGCGGGGCTGGCAGAACCGTGCCATGGGTCAGCTTAAATCTCAGTCATTCTGAGAACCCTGTTCTCTCATCTATGTGTACAGGATTTGATCACTCTCCTCTACCCTTTCACAGTTCTCATTCCAACACTCCTCTGCGGGCTTAAAACACATTGTGAGTTAAGTCCTTATCACCAGTGTCTCTAGATTATAAGCAACCTGAGTACAGAAAATGTGTCTCCCACATCTCCCATGGTACCTGGGAGAGTATTTTACACATAATAATAAATCCTTGGGATTTTTCTACTAAATTCTCTTGGAAAGAAGTATATAACTGCAAATCAAATTAGGCAGACAGAAAAAAAAGCACACAAAGGGTCAGAGGAAATGAGAGCCTCACAGAAGATCAATAAACACAATGGCAATAATGATGTCGTCCCGATACAGCCACAAAAACAAATACAATGAAAGGAGGAAAGAGACCAGGAAGTCTAGGCGGACTAGGTAACAAATTAAGACCCTTTCAGTGGAGGGTCAGGCAGCAAGGTGCAAACAGCATGGGCTTTAGGGACACATGGAGTTACGTGCTGGCTTTTCCATAAATTAACTGTGCAGCTGTGGAAAACGAATTTCCAATAATAGAATTCTATTACTTTTTTTTTTTTTTAAGACAGAGTCATGCTCTGTCACCCAGGCCAAACTGGAGTGCAGTGGCACAATCCCAGCTCACTGGCGCAATCTCAGCTCACTGCAAGCTCCGCCTCCTG
>NW_012115043.1:8993978-9017128 GCF_000951035.1 Colobus angolensis palliatus
CGGGCGAGGTGGCGGGCGCCTGTAGTCCCAGCTACTTGGGAGGCCGAGGCGAGAGAATGGCGTGAACCTGGAAAGCAGCAGAGCTTGCAGTGAGCTGAGATCCGGCCACTGCACTCCAGCCCAGGCAACACAGCGAGACTCCGTCTCAAAAAAAAAAAGAAAGAAAATCCAGACTGTATGAAATGCTGTACAAGTAAGAATTTGGTTTCTTCACATACACAAAAACTGCAAAAAGACATGAACTATCACACTGAGTGGTGACCACAGTTAATAATAATGCATTATATATTTCAAAAATGCTAATAATAGATTTTTAACAATCTTACCACAAAAAAAGATAAAGTAGTGAGGTGATGGATATGTTAATTAGCTTGATTGAATCCTTCAGTGTCTACAGAGATATATCACACTGCACCCCATAAATATACATCATTATTAGTATTAGTCCATTAAAAAAGAGAGATGGAAAGACTTTTGGTAAAACAAATTAATTAACTAGTTAATTAACTTGTTCAACCTTATTTGGATCCCAGTTCAAACTACTAAAAATATTTTTAGACGATAATGAAGAAAATGTGAACATGATTTGTATATCTGATATTAAGATATTTCTTTAAGATGTGAAATGGTATTACAGTTACTTTTTTAAAAATTTTTATTTATTTATTTTTTGAGACAGAATCTCACTCTATCACCCAGGCTGGAGTACAATGGTGCGACCTCAGCTCACTGTAACCTCCACCTCCTAGGTTCAAGTGATTCTCCTGCCCGAGCCTCCTGAGTAGCTGGGAATACTGACGTGTAGCTAATTTTTTGTGTGTTTTTAGCAGAGATGAGGTTTCACCACATTGGCCAGGCTGGTCTCAAACCCAACCTCAGGTAATCCACCTGCCTCGGCCTCCCAAAGTACTGGGATTATAGGCGTGAGCCACTGTGCCCAGCCTACTTTTTTTAAATAGAGTTTTAAGAAACAAAAACCAGAAATCCTGTCCTGGGTCATATAGATGGTGGGAGGGAAGTAAGGCTTAGCAAAGCCTGTGTGTCTGTATCATGCTTCCTCTGCAAACACTTACGGTCATCATCTGTGTGCAGCTTGGCCTTCAACTTCTCCATTTTCCTCTCATCTCGTAACAGTGTCCTGTCTTTTTTGAGTGTGCCCGTTCCTTCCTCTTTCTTTTCATCAATAGTTTCTTGGATTAAGGAGTATTCTTCATAATTTGTGATTCCTAAAAATTAGAAATTAGGTTACAATTATAAATAATTAAATTACTGTCAACCTCTTCCAGCCTAAGGCCTGTGATATTCCAAGGAGCTCCTGGTGGCAAAGAACCAGAAACAGCCTTACTAATGTGAGGGTCAGGGAGGTGGCCACGTCAAATTAAATGAGGGAGCTTCAGCTAGTTAAGTCATATTCACACTGTGGGGGAAAACAGGTAACAAACTTGAACACTTTTTTTTCAAAAACAAATTTTTAAAACTCAGACTCTGATTTTCTCTTTCTTCCAAAATGTCTTTGAAGACCTTCATACATTTTCACAGGGTTGTGGTCACTATGATAACACAGAATCTCCAGTGCTAAGTAATTGCTTTCATAAAGGTTTCCTAAAAATGTAGTAGTGAAATTATACCCAAAGAAGTCACACTTACAGTAAAACTTATGTCACATTCAATTCTCTCATCTGTAATAATTTTTGGGAAACACTGCCACAGAGGACGTCACGCAGAAGAAGGCAAGACAGTGTCAAACAAGAAGTGTCTGAAGGAACTAGGCTCCCTTTGCATGAAGAGAAAACTAAGATAGGCAAGTCTATTTTCTTCAAATATTTGAAGGGCTTCCTTAGAAAGAAGGCAGATTTGTTCTCTGGGGAGACTAATAGAAGCCACAAGAAGAAAAACTGTCTAATAATCAATCATATGGACTGTCATCATAAGTACTCAAGGAGATAGTGAACATCTACAGTGCTCATATAGAATAGAAGGCAGCAATGGGCAGAAGGCTGAATTACACATGACTTTCCATTGGAAAATCTCCTTGTTTTGGAGAGAGAAATGAAAGCCCTCCACTATGACTTAGTGAGAAGTCCAAATGTTTCATGTACTGGCAAGCTGGGAGAATGGACACAGCCTCTGGGGATTGGGCAGAACTCAGCATGTTAAGACATATTCAAAGTTGCCTAGAGATCAAATGCAGGTGGAAAAAAGAAGAGGCCTGTAATTAAAAACTAAACAAAAGATATAAGGAAGGTTTATGAATGCTCACCTATTCTGCTACAAATAGTGACCAGGAGCTCCCCCACAGTCTTGGAATCATCCACCATCACCGTCTTCACAGATCCATCCAGCATCCGGATTTTCTGAGGTCTCTGTTTCTTTTTATATTCCAAAATATCCTAGAGCACAAACCACACACAAATTTCACACTGTGTGGGAAAATAAATAACAAACTTGGGACACTTTTCTTTAAAAAATGAATTAAAAAAAATCAGAGTAGACTCTGATTTCCTCTTTCTTCTAAAACATCTTTGAAAACCTTTCAAAGTTTTCAGGTGATTGTTGCCACCATGATAATACAGATTCTCCAGTGCTAAATAACTGCTTTCATAAAGATTTCTTAAAAATCTGATTATCAAAATTGTGCCCAAAGAAGTCATACTTATGCCTCACAATTACTGAAAACTATCCTCAGTGAAAGGAAAGTAGAGTATGACCTCCTGAAAGGCTGGGAATGATCTGTTCTAAGGAGAACTAGCAGAGGGAGGTGACTACTTGCCTTTTCAAAAGACAGCAGTGTGTGTCTCCAATTATCTTTTAACACTGTCATAATCAACTTTTACTATCTCTACGTCTTTACTATCTGCATATAAATGTTTTTAATTTTTACTCTAAATACATTTTACCTTATATATTATAAACAATGAAAGACATAAATAGCATCCTCATCATTCTTCACAGTAGTGTCATATCACAGTAGTAGTGATGTTCAAAATAGTGTGTTGAAATACATTAATGACAAGACCAAACAGGGGTAACATATTCAGGAGATATTTTTAAGTAACTTGTTGACTACACTTCCTAAAACTAGAACTATGAACTTCCTAAAACTAAACTATTAATTTCTTACCCAAATTAATTGGCATCACCTATTTCACTCTGACTTTATGGATTACTCATCAGTCTGATGGGTCCAGTTCATCCTACATACCAAAACCTGGTATCTTGGAGGTTAAGCTGAACAAAACGTTTACCATGTTTTCACTTATGACTTCTCCCTACTTCCGTAACACAATCACTTTTGTTGCTGCTGTTACTACTACTGATCATTATTAAACTCACATCTCAAATTGAAGTTTCTTCTTCAAAAACAAAACACTAATATTCAGTCTCTAGCTACTGTTAGGGTTACATTTCATTTTCCCTCTCATCTGTTCTTACTTCCCATCCCAGGCACAGGAATATCTCTTCCATACTTATAGCAAGATGCTGTATCTTAACTCACAATGACCAAATCCAACAACGACAAGTAGAAACTACTTAAAGTACTAACCTCGAACTGCTTCAATCCTTCTATGGAATCTCAAGAATTTGGACATCTGATATTTTCTATCACCACCTGAACAGCCCTTAGAGAGTACAATGCATCAAACTATTAATAAGATGCCCTTGAATCAAAATAGCGCAACCATGTTGGCGTCTATGGAAGGCCCAGGGACAAAAGGATGAAGAAACAGCACTGGGATCGGCAGCATACCCCATTCCGCAACATGTAGTAATCCAGTGTTCTGCCCGCTTCCAGCCAGATCCCTTTCCTGGGGTCTTCATCCGAAAGAAACAGTCCATAGTCAGAAGCTGAAATATAAATGGGAAGAAAAACAGTAGGCAAAGTGGTGATGAAGCCATCGCTGACCTCCAGGCGCTGAGCCTGCTGACTCAGCAAGGATGTGGCTGTGCTCCTTCACCAGACAGAAATGTTTCGTTTTGACAACACAAGCAGCCGCCGGGACTGCAGCAGATCTGGAGGAGTAAGAGTTGAGTTGCAGAAGCAACGCCCACAACTAAGGTCTGTGTTTCCTAAAACCGGTGGGCTGTAGTTGTGTCTAAAATGTAGAAAAATGTAGAAGCAGTCCAAATTTCCTTCTAACTGAATTTGAGCTTGTTCTCTATCCCTTGCTATAAAAACCAGACCAACATCCCATGGAGAATGACAGGATAGCGGTGAAGAAACTAAGGAAGCGACTACCTATGCCCAACGCCACTCAGGCAAAGGGGGACAAATGAAGCCTTTATGTCTCCAGTGACCTCTCCATCACCCCAACTGAGCAGTCGAAAAGAGGCGTAGGAGTCCCTTGTGAGATAAGGCCTCTGGCCCCAAACATCAACAAATTATGCAAAAGGGGCAAAATTAAATTTGGTGTTCTCTGCAGAAACCCCTTAATCTGACATAGGAAGTACGAAGGGGGCGGGGTGGCAGGAGAGGAGCAGTACCATTTCCTACCCCCAAAATTTCTTTCTTTCTTCTGAGACCCAGCTGAGGGTAAGAGCACCTGCTGTTTTTTAGAAAAGCAACTTCAAAATCTTTAAAGGTTTATACCTTCACCAGCACTATATAGCAATCAAGCTCCCTATCCCCAACCAAAAAAAAAAATCTGACAGAAAAATAACAGAAAAAGGGAACAGAAAAGTAAAGGCACCAGAAATGACTAGACAACCAAACAGTAGAGGAAAGTGAGGGATGTAGCAAACTTTATTTGTAAGTAATCTAGAAACACTACTAATAACATAAATAATGTTTTAATAGCCAGGGGGCGCAGTTGCTCATGCCTATAATCCTAGCAATTTGAGAGGCCAAGGCAGGTGGATTAGTCGGGCACAGGAGTTTGAGACAAGGCTGAGCAACATAGCGAGACCTCATATCTACAAAAAATACAAAAATTAGCCGGGTGTGGTGGCGTGTGCATCTGCAGTCCCAGCTATTCAGGAGGCTGAGGCGAGAGGATCACCTGAGCCTGGAAGGTTGAGGCTGCAGTGAAGTGTGATGGGGCCACTGCACTCCAGCCTCAGTGACAGAGCGAGACCCTGTCTCAAAAAATAATAACCATCCAGGCGTGGTGGCTCACGTCTGTAATCTCAGCACTTTGGGAGGCCGAGGCAGGCGGATCACCAGAGATCAGGAGTTCAAGACCACCCTGGCTAACATGGTGAAACCCCGTCTCTACTAAAAATGCAAAAAATTAGCTGGGTGTGGTGGCGCGCACCTGTAATCCCAGCTACTTGGGAGGCTAAGGCAGGAGAACTGCTTGAACCCGGAAGGTGGAGGTTGCAGTGAGCCGAGATCACACCATTGTCAGCCTGGGCAACAAGAGTGAGATTCCATGTAAAAAATCATCATCATCATCATCATCATCATCATCATCATCATCATCACCATCATCATCATCGTCGTCATGTTTCAGACCAAAAAGAATTTTAGGAAAAGCAGATCTTTCAAGAAGAGATTTTTGTATTTATAATTACCCTTGTTGTGATGTTTGATTTTTATTCGTCCTTTTGTTTTGAGTCAGGGTCTTGCTCTGTCACCCAAGCTGGAGTGCAGTGGCTGGATCATGGTTTGCTGAAGCCATAAACTCCTGGGATGAAGCTACTTTCCTGCCTTGACTTCCCCAGTAGCTGAGACTACAGGCGCATACCGCAACACTCAGCTAATTGTTCAGACTTTAGTAGAGACAGGGTTTCACCCTGTTGCCTAGGCTGGTCTCTAACTCCTGGGCTCAAGCGATCTTCCCGCCTTGGCCTCCCAAAGTGCTTGGATTCCAGGTGTGAGCCACCATGCTTGGCCTATTCTTTCCATTTTTAAGATAAGTTTTATCCCACTTTCACACTAAAGACGTACTGATTTGGAAGGGATCCAATTTCTCAACTGCCTGTCAAATAAATACTAAATAAAGGAAAGACACAGAGAGAGAAGACAAAGGGAAGGGGAAAATAAAATGGTACAAGTGGCTTTTGTTTAAACTCAGATTAATGGGGATGAGTGATTTAGCCAAACTTCAAACAAAACATACATCACAAATGTCTTTTTTTAAAGGTTTGAGATAAAATTTATAAAGTCCCTGTAAAAAAAAAAAAAAAAACAAACTGGCAGTGGAAAGCGTTCAGGCATGGGAAATAGGGTTTAGGACACATATCGCCAATATTGTTAGGGCAGCTTCACTTGCACTTTCTTGGGACAAGATGATACACGAGAACGTGATCTGTAAACTGCAGAGCATAATTCTCATGTATGGGAGGGTCAAGTTGCTGGGCACAAAGACAGTGATGACTCAGCGGTGGGCATGGTCATCGTCATTACAAGTCTCACAGAGGAAGCAGGTAGTGTCTGATCTAAGAAGACATTTCATTTGAAGCATATGCACTAATAGTCTTGTGTACCACTTGGAGCCTCTGTCTCTTCAGCCAAAAAGTGAAAAACATGCAAATACACTTTAAGAAGCCAGTAAATAACCCATGACCTACCTTGCCCAGTTTGTGCCTCAGGTACCCGTTCCCGAATGACTCGACACGCATCATACACAGCTGTAGATGGTTCAAACTGCATGGTCTTCACCACATTGCAGTGGCGGACACAAATCTTTAAGGACAGGGCCACCATTTTCCTAGATGATGCGGACAGTCTCACTCAGAATGTCTGGAAAACACAAAGAGACAAACCCGGATGTTCACGTTAATAGTTTGTCTTGGGGAAAAAAACAAAAAAAGTGCTGGACTTTAAGATCAATTTTAAACAGGGAAAGAGAATAAAACAGCAAATACAGAGAACACTTCAGGTCGAAAACACATTTTAAAAATCAATTTTGAAAAATTTAAGGGAGGACAACTACAAAATATCAGCTAACAGTTATCACTACAGGGTGACAAGTAGAACCCCTGAGGAGGAGGGAGCTCGAGATGTTCACCACACCTCCCTCTGAGTAGTTCCCCTCCTTGGGGTTTCCGAGAGAAGGTCCTGGAAGTAGAATTTCTAGGGTTAATGTCCTCAAGGCAAGAGGCAGAGAGCCTTGGGCACCTATGACCGAGTCCTAAAGACAGCCTCAGTTCCCTGGGTCCTCTCAGCACCTGGGGACAGAGAAGAATCAGGGAAGTCCTCTCAGGTACTCCTCTTGGCACAAGAGCTCCACCACCCACCTACCAAAAGACTTGGCTTCTGGGTCCAGCTCCATCACTACGAGCCTGTGTCAATCTGAGAAAGTCACTTTGGCCACTCTGCCTCAATGTCTTCACAAATAAAGTGGCTCTAATATTGGCCCTGAACAGTGCATAAAATAGAATCCCAAGGAAAGATCAATGTGAGGCCAAAGAGGCCAATCTTAAACCCAAAGGGTACTAAGACGCTTCATGTGATTGGGGTCTCAAAGTGAATAAATGCAACTCAATTCTGATTTTGTTTAGACAAACTATGGAGATACTGTGTTTCTTGTCCAGCTCAATAGCTTTGGAAAATACACAGGGGGCTGGGTGCAGTGGCTCACGCCTGTAATCCCAGCACTTTGGGAGGCTGAGGGGGGCGGATCACTTGAACTCAGGAGTTCAAGACAGCCTGCCCAACATGGTGAAACCCTGTCTCTATTAAAAACATAAAAATTAGCCTGGCGTGGTGGCATACACCTGTAATCCCAGCTCCTCGGGAGGCTGAGACAGGAGAATTGCTTGAACCCGGGAGAGCTGAGATCATGCCACTGCACTCCAGTCTGGGCAACAGAGTGAGACTCTGTTTCAAAAAAAAAAAAGAAGGAAAGGAAAGGGAAAGGAAAAAGAAAGGGAAAGGAAAAAGAAAGGGAAAGGGAAAGGGAAGGGGAAGGGAAAGGGAAGGGGAAGGGGAAGGGGAAGGGGAAGGGGGAAGGGAAGGAAAGACACAGGTTTAGGCTAAGTTTGAATTCGTTCGTAAAAGCCTTCTTTTAAAAATGAAAGTTCAACGACTTAGTGCTTTTTCTTTGAGTTGGTGGCTCATGGTGTATTTCCAGTATCTGCTCTATTTCATGGCCAAAAACTGACCTGTCCCCTACTCACTTAACCCAAGCCGGTCTCTATCAAATATACTCCTTGGGCACAAGACAGACAGAAAGAAACCTGTATCGCAAATGCTTTTTCCTTTGTGCCTGAAGAACCAACTCAGACATAACCAGCTGAGTGTCATCCCAGCAAGCAAAACAAGGCCCTTTATAGTTAGTAGCTAATAGAATCTTAGAGCAGCTCGGATAACATCAATCCACAGGTATTTCAAGCTCACTCACTTTTTTGTGTTTCATTAGAGAACCTGCAGGTAGTAAACCTGGACTCCAGCTTCTTCCCACGGAAGAAGGGAGGTGCCAGGAGGCAATGAGATGGCCACAAGGCAGAGGGGACAGCAGGCTGCCCAGGCCCAGGCAGTGCTGCAGATGCCTCCAGAGTCTCAGCTTCTCAGCATGCTTGATTGCTGGCGTCCTAACAACAGGTGGCTGGGTCACTTGGATACAGGAGATGTTTCTCAACAGATGCTCTGGTGAACGCGGGCATGGTTTACACGGTCTCACAAAGCAACCTTTCAGGCCGTCCAACTGCAATGTCATTCTGACCCCTGCTTGCATTCTGAATGAATTTTGCCATGAAAATTGTAAAAATATTCCTTAGTTGAGAAATGTCAGGATATACTTCTCAATAAACAACAGCAGTAGTGTTCACTGGGAATCTGCCTAAAACTGAATTAATTAACTAAAGCCTAGGCAGTGGCTGGATTGCTGACACAGCAGAGGGGTTCAAAATATCTGGCAATTCCCACCTGCAATATTGAGGATTTTTAAAGCCATATGTAAAAGTTCCACGCCCCCCACCCTTTATAGGCCAAGTTAACCCAGCAACTCCCCGATTAGGGGAAATAAAATTTAAACTCTAGAGATAAATGGACTAATTTGCTGTGATGCAGATCATTCCATGGCTAGTCTGTCCCCTGGGGCTGGCGACAATTGCTAAAATCTGTGACTGGTGGTAAGAGTCAGTGAGGAAAGCCACAAAGCTCCACGCTGTCATGGATGCTGTTTATGGGATGCAACAGAGAGGATGGGATGGTTAATATCATCTGTTCCCTGGGAAAAGGAAATGTTTTAAGTGTTGCTGTGTGAAGTCTGCCCTCCCCAGGCTAAAAACTGAGCTTTCTGAAAGGCAAATGAATGGTCCCCCTAACCATGCAGAGAGAGATTCCATCGAAGCCAAGAGGGAGCCGTGACATGGACCCTAGAGCCAAATATAACAGCAGGACCTAATACTGGAGCTCAGAAGGAAGCAGGAGACACACAGAGGAGCAAGGCGAAAGCGGCAAAAGGGGCAGCAGAATCGAAAGAGGGAGCCCTGCAGGGCATGGCAAGGCACCTGGGGCTGCGGGGTCCACAAGGTGCACAAGAGAGAGGCTCAGAGAGCTGGGAAGCAGACAGGAAGGAGAGAAGCAGAAACAGGAGGACATGAAGGAAAACCTATGTCCAAAACAACTGGAAAAAGAAAGGCTGCTGGGGGCAAAGATTTGGAGGTGAGTTTCTTTGAGAGGTATTCAGTCGAGAGGTAGAGTTGAACGCAAAGATGGAGAGAGAACTGGGTGGGAGGGGCTAGAAAGACCACCTAGGGAGTGAGGGAGAGCAAGGCGAAACCTAATGACTCAGCCCTGGGAACAACATTCTGAATTGGCAGAGAAGACACTGGCAAAGGAGGCACAGGGGTAGGTGAGGGAAGAGAACAGACAGAGAACAGACAGAGAAAGCACATCAAACAGAAGGGAGAGGGCAGCTGTGCTCATTGCTGGTCACAGGTCAGGTAAGATGCAACTGAGACACTGCAATTGAATCTGGCAAATTGGAGGGCTTTAGGGGGATGGGGGTCGGGGGGTGGTGCGGGGGAGAGCCTGGAGTAGCAGGTTCAGGAAAGAGATGGAAGACAGGGGTGGCCCAGCAGGTATGGACTTGTCTCCTGAGCAGGTATGCTAGGAGGGGGCAGAGGAACAGGCAGTAGCTCAGATTTATGCTTTTAAGACTTTGTAATCCAAAAGTGCACATCACATGGTTGCTGTAAACTCCATAGGGAAATTATCTACATAGACATGGTTTCCACCTTATTATGGTCCTGCAGACAGTCCCAGGACAGCTAAGTGCCCTTCCTCACCATACATAATCTCTATTCTGCACCAGGTGCACATGGCTGCCCCGGGTCTATTGCGGAGAAGGTGAGTGGCTAAGTCTGGGTTCACAGAAAGGACCCTGGGTGCGGAGTCTGAGGTGCAGGCTCAATTCCAGGCCTCCTGATGCCTTTGACCTCAGGACCTGTCACTTCCCCTCTGCTGCCTTCAGAGAGCAGAAGGTAATCTGCTGCCACAGAAGGAGCTTCCTGATACTCAATGCTTGGCCAACTATTCCCGTTGGATCCTCAGTCTCCTCATCCTTACATCTCAAGAGGGGGCAGGGCATGGAATGGAGGGTAGTTCAGGGTAGGTGTTCAACAGACAAGAAATACTACATTCACTATAAGACTTGTGGCCTCAACTTTTTTATCACCCAAAAACAACTATTGCAAAAAAGCATCACAGGAACCCAATATACCAAAAAAAAAAAAAAAGAAAGAAAAGAAAAGAAAAAAAATCCTGGAAACCAAACTAGTCATTCTTACAGAACACCACACATGGGTGTAAGACTAAAAGCCCCCAGCGTTGCCTTCTCACTTCTCACTCCCTGTGTTTTTCGAAGCTCGAGATAAGGCCAAAACTGACTTCCCAGGAATGTCTCTAAAAGGCCAATATTTTGTAATCAACATTATATTTAAAGACAAGGTATTTTAATTATTCTCATGCAAGATGGTCACTGACATAGGGAAACCTAGATGAGCTCTGAAATCAAAGTATATGGGATTTATTCAGCATCCGACAAGAACCACAGCAATGAGCTGTTTCTAGCACCACTCACAACAAAATGAGACACTGGCAAAACGGACACTTGCTGGAATCATGTACCATGACTTATCCTATAGCAAAAAGAAAGTAGGATGAAGGCCGGGTGTGGAGGCTCACGCCTGTAATCCCAGCACTTTGGGAGGCCAAGTCGGGCAGATCACCTGAGGTCAGGAGTTCGAGACCAGCCTGGCCAACATCGAGAAACCCCATCTCTACAAAAAATACAAAAATTAGCTGGGCATGGTGGTGGGCACCTGTAATTCCAGCTACTCAGGAGGCTGAGGCAGGAGAATCACTTGAATCCAGGAGGAGAAGGTTGCAATGAGCAGAGATTACACCACTGCACCCCAGCCTGGGTGACAGAGCCAGGCTCTGTCTCAAAAAAACAGAAAACAAACAAAAACGACAACAAAAAGAAAGTAGGATTAGAACACATAGCAACCTAGAAATGTAGACTAAAGATGACTGTGTATTTTCCACACTTGTGAGAAATTTAACTGTACATCCACTAAAGCCCTGCGAAAATGAGGCAGCTCAGACCACACACCTCAATAAAGATTTACGCTCTTTGTCCACTGTGATGTTTTCAGGGCAGCACAGCCTGCAACTGGCCCCGGCCTCTACTTTTCTGTACCCGAACCCCTCTCCGGGCTTTTCATTGCGCAGACTCCGAGGCTAGGACAGCTGATCAGGTTTCCTTTTCTAGTTTGGCTGCATGAAAGTTCAGAGCCAAATCTGTACAATTTCTTGCAGAGTTGTTACAGTCTAATCCCTTTTTCTATTTTATCTTATTGTTTGTTTTTCCTTTCCCTCAATTTGAATGACTACTATCTTATTGGATCTTAAGTTTTGTTTTTGGGGTTTTTTGTTGTTGTTGTTGTTCAAAGACTGGGTATAAATTCATAAAACCTGCACTGTGTTTCTGTTCATAATCTTGTCTCACTCTGACCATTTCTGCCTTCATTGCATGTGTGAAGGTTGCATGACCCAACACAAAACCCTTCTGTGGTTTCCTCTGTGGAAATGGAGCTGATGAAACCAGTGGTGAAACCCAGACACCGTCCTTTTAAAATACACGTTTCAGTCCCAGGGAGCTGTAAACAGCCCAGGATGATGGCAGCAGCGCAGGCTGCTCAGGATCACCCTGGTTCACCCAGGGACAAAAAAGTTCAGCTCCAGCAGAGGCCTCCTTCTCTTCAAAATAAATGCCTGTCATTGGTCAAGATGAGCAGCCTCCCCTTGGATCTCTGCCTATAAGGGAGGACCACGAGGTGCCCCGACCCCACCTGCCTTAGCAGCTGCGTGACCTGAGCTGGACACTTAACTGCCATCTGCCTCAGTCTCCTACAAAATGGGAGATAGTAACAGATCTACCTATAAGACTGCTAGAGAATTAAATGAGTCAAAGGCACAGAGAAAAGGCTAGGTAAGGGCTTACTGTTACTATTGTTATTATTATTATTTTGAGATGGAGTTTCGCTCATTGCCCAGGCTAGAACGCAGTGGCGCAGTCTCGGGTCACTGCAACCTCTGCCTCCTGAGTTCAAGCGATTCTCCTGCCTCAGTCTCCCAAGTAGCTGGGACTACAGGCGGGTGCCACCATGCCCCAGTTAATTTTGTATTTTTAGTAGAGTCAGAGTTTCTCCACCTTGGCCAGGCTGGTCTCAAACTCCCAACTTCAGGTGATCCATCTGCCTTGGCCTCCCAAAGTGCTGGGATTACAGGTGTGAGCCACCGCACCTGACCTGGGCTTGTTATTATTAATAACATTAGTCATGGGAGCTGCGGAAACAATGGAAGCAGCATACTTGAGTCAGCCACTATCTGAACTACAAACATCATTTTATTGTTTATTTGTATCTGTTATGTACTAGATAACCTAACAGGCATTAGGAGGCAAAGACAGGTACAATTCCTGTCTACATGGAGCTCACCTTCTAGTTAGCCCTTTATTCACTTAAATAAATAGAGTTCCTGTGGGCCAGGCGCAGTGGCTCAGGCCTGTAATCCAAGTACTTTGGGAGGCCGAGGTGGGCAGATTATCTGAGGTCAGGAGTTTAAGACCAGCCTGGCCAACATGGTGAAATCCCATCTCTACTAAAAATATAAAAATTAGCCGAGCTAGTTGACATGTGCTTGTAGTTCCAGCTACCCAGGAGGCTGAGGCAGGAGAACCACTGGAACTCGAGAGGCGGAGGCTGCAGTGAGCCAAGATTGCACCACTGCACACCAGCTTGGGTGACAGAACGAGATTCCGACTCAAAAAAAAAAAAAAATTAAATAAATATAGCTCCTGTGTTTATTTTTAGGGCAGTCATACAATGGCTTTTCCTAGACACAGAACTTTCTGAGGATGAGCTGTGAGGCTGAGTGTGTGTGACAAGCAGCTAACTCCTATAGCCCCTGGGCTGTTTCTCTTGGAGGTCACTTAGGTTCCCCCAACCCAAGAGTTCAAGAGGGAAAAAGTCTTCGCCCTGTGGGGCAAGGCTGGCATTACTATCAGCTTCCACCCTGGGGCTTGTTCATGAGCTCTGCCTAGGGGCAACTTAGGGGAGACACAATGGGGGCTCTGCACACTCCTGTGTAAAGCAGGGGTTTGTGCCCACCTGGCAAGACCAGAGGGCCAGGCCACCATACCTCAATGGGGCCTTGGAGGTCTGTAAGAGTAAGAGCTGGCCGGGCGCGGTGGCTCAAGCCTGTGATCCCAGCACTTTGGGAGGCCGAGATGGGCGGATCACCAGGTCAGGAGATCGAGACCATCCTGGCTAACACGGTGAAACCCCGTCTCTACTAAAAAAACACACACAAAAATCTAGCCGGGCGAGGTGGTGGGCGCCTGTAGTCCCAGCTACTCGGGAGGCTGAGGCAGGAGAATGGTGTAAACCCGGGAGGCGGAGCTTGTAGTGAGCCGAGATCCGGTCACTGCACTCCAGCCCGGGCGACAGAGCAAGACTCCACCTCAAAAAAAATAAATAAATAAAAGAGTAAGAGCTGGCCACCATCCCCCTCTTCTACCTCCAGCCACTGCCTCTCCACCGTGACCTCCTGGGCAGGCCTCTGTGCCCAATTTTGGATGGCTGTACTTGCTTCAATTCATCTGCGGCTACACCTCAATCTCCTGGGAATGATTCAGCTCTCTCAAAGAAACGCCAAGGAAAGAGCTTCCCCTTCTCCACTCCCTACCTCTCTTCTACAAGGGAGGAAGAGAAGTAGCTTCTCTGCAGGTAAGAACCCCCCGTGGACTGGGTCACAGCCACCCAGAAGTGCTGCAAATGCCAAAGCCAGGGTCTTGCCCTCCATCTCACTCTGCAGGACAGTCTGGGCTCAGGCACCCTGGGGCTTGCCTTGAACATTGGGACTCCAGGCACTGAGCAGGTCAGGCATAGACAGGTGCCTATCTGTCCCCATCTGGGAAGGTAAGTCAAGTCATGCCTTCACTGGAAGCCAGCTATCTTTAATTTAAGGAGGGACCAGGAGGCAAGGAAGCAGGGCAACCCATTTGATCTCATCGTCAGTCCAGCTTTACCAAGAAGCCACATCTTTTGAAAGTTACTAAGGCCCTCCCTATTAATTTTGTCAACCCACTGGGCCCTGGATATCTCTTCCCAGCTGGTAGGAACCCAGAGGGCAGGGCCTGAGTGGAAAGGCTCCCCTAGCCTCAGTATCTACATTTGAGAGAGCTCCATGCTATAGTAAGCTCAGGGAAAGCAGCAATGAACACAGCTCATGTGAGTTTTCCATGTGGCTAACAGCCACTTAGAATAGGACCAGGACAACTAAGCTCCTGTCTGTAGCCAGAGTGGGGAGACCAGAAAACTAGAGAGAACATTTATGTAAGAATCCCTGAGTTCTCCCAGAGGCCAGGACTACTGTTTGAACACTTCAACTAGAAATAACCATTGTTAAAAGGTCAAGCAGTAAATGAACAAAGGAGAAATCATTAACCACCCACACAACTGTGAACTTAGCAGCAGTCCATGCAGGTCAATAAAAATTCCAGCCAAGTTGTCGGCTCCCAGGGCTGCTTTGCAAACCCCATGTATCCCTAAGTAAACTGCAGGGCCACCACAGTTCCCAATATAGCAGCAATAAGAAATAGATAGATATAGATCTAGATCTATAACCTAGTGTCAGGAATACATTTGCCATTAGAAGTCCATCTCCCCTGCTGGCCTCAGAGGGCAGTAACTGCATCAATGGAGTCATCTTTATATTTCAAGGCCTAGCACAGTGTCCACCATACAGTAGGTGCTCAATAAATATCTGTGGACTTAATACATACTCCATGGAAAGATTTAACCCTATTTTCCCCTAAATTAGTCATTAGGAATTACCCACAGTAATACCACAACTAAAGGATGAACAGAGGGCCAATATCCAGCAGACCAAGCTATGTCTCAATAACATCCCGCCCTAGGAAGCACAGATGCTGAACTTCAAGGCTGACAAGATGAAGCTCTCCATCTGGGCAAATGAACAACTCAAAAAAAGAACCAATGTCACATCAGTCAGAAATAACTGGAAGCTCCATGAGGGCAAGGACCATGTGTACTGCTCACAATGAAGTGCCTGACACAGAGAAGGGTTCAATACATATTTCTTTAATGCATGAATGGGGTGGGGAGAAGTCAGCATTTCTACCCTCCACTAAGAACCAAAGAGAGTGCCCACAATATGGAATACAAGAATAATGAGAAAACACCTTTGATACTGTTTCCCATTTTCAGGTGAAGAAACTAAAACCTTGAAGTCAAGAGACCTTCCCAAAGTTCACACTGCCAGAAAGCACAACCAGACCTTCTCACACTGCCACAATGAACAAAGAGGGTATGCACACGGCTGATTAGAGCCCTCCCAGGATCCCTCCAACTTACCCTCCACTGCCAGGCAGTTCTTGGCACTGGCACCTGGAATTCCATCATTAAGTATACTGTTGGTCATAAAGATTTGTCCCCAGTTAAACTTCGCAATAAAAATGGATATGTGCATTTGCTGCCTATCACTGCCATAGAAATGGTAAGTTTCAGAACCCTCCAGGCAACTAAGCTGAGCTCTGCCCTTTATTAAAGATGATGCCTAATTAAGAGGAAATTCTGCTGAGGAAGGGGTAGTGTGCTACAGAACACACTAGAACTCTGGCACAGTGGAGAAAGGGCAGTGAGCAGGGGAGTACGAAAAAGGGACAGGCTGAAAGACAGGGGAGCTGACGCCTATGTTCTCACAGCTTTATGATTTTGCCTAAAGCCGATCTTTAATGCCCACATAGCATTTTGAAATGTATGGAAAATCAGGTTCAAGCTGCTTAGCCCAAATATTAAGGCCCCTACCCACCACCCAGCCTCATCTAACCCGCTTCCTATCTCCTATGCACATTATAAGAATCCTCCATACTAATGAAATAGATGATTTTTCAATCTCTGCAAAATTGCTTCAATTATTTCAGCCTGTGTGTCTGAAATGTTACCACCCTCCACTGCAGGTCCTCGGTTACCCCTCAACCCAGCATCCAGTTTTGTTTCTATAAACTAGTCTTTAAACCCTGCCCCAACAAGCAAGGATCTGTCTGCTCCCCTCAACTCTCGGAGCACTGCTCCAACACCAGCCCTCCTGGCCTGAGTCACCAGTGGAACAAACAGGAAATGCTATCACCTGATGACCACTCAGCACTGAAGTGCTCCATGGTACATCCATGTATGTCTTGTCCCTGGATATGATCAATAGGCTAGAAAGTTAAAAAGATTTTGATTTTTTTTTTTTGCAAACCCCCTTTCATAGATAAAAATAGAGGTTCTGGGAAGATACGTGAATTCCTGGCCTGTGTGTGGAAGATACTGTCGTTTTTTGTCGAACCGTGAGAAGGCTGTGTCAGCCCTCCAGCAATCTCACTATTCCCTTGTGGTCACAAAGACAGCTGAATACATCATTCATACATTTCAGTCCTCTTGGAGTCTACCTTTCAGTCCTGCTATTTTCCTCCTCTTGTTACAAGCTTCAGAAAGAAGGTGGCTCTAAACTGAACTCTGACTTCGAATTCTTTTATACATTAACTTATTCAAATGATTGAAAGTAGATTGTTTACAAAAATGGATACAATAGAAATGTAAACGGTCAAGTCCAAGAAAAAAATAGAAGAAAAATAAAAGTGAAGGTCAAGACCAGGTGAACTATGAATTATTTACCATTTTTCTAGATAACAGGGAATAACTCATCCCATTACTTGTTTTTGTTGACCCTTGGTGGCGAGCCTATACAATCTCAGGAAGGCATATTCTGTAGGCTCCTGCTGAGGCTGAGCAACACGGGCTTTGTCATTAAGGCACACACCACTGTGATAGATACAGATATACTTGACTTTTACTGGGGGTCAGGGGGAAAGCTTGGTTCTACAGTGATCGGGGAGGGCATTCAGGGTTTTCTTCCAGACTGACCCTGGAAGAATGAGTGACAAGAACTATATGCAAGTTCCTTCTCAACTGACTCTCTTCATGCTGGGCTTAATTTGATGTGAGAAAGTGTGGCCCCCACTGAGGAACATCTGCTAAAAGCGGCATGGATCTGGGTTGCCGAGTGACCGTGCAAACCTACATTATCATGCTTGCTTTCACCCTAAAAATGGAAGAATCTTGCACTTCCTCCATTTCCTTCCCCTGCAAGGACCAGTGAGGAAAAGGCTGAAACCCCACACCACACATTACTCAAAAAGGCAACAGCACATCTTTGGACTTGGGTGAAATTTTCTTCAATTTTGAAGAAAAAAGGAAAGAAATTAAAAACTTATTCTTGCCACTTATCTATGTTAACCTATTAACCATAAATCAGAAGGACCTAAAAATCTGGCATATATTTGGAGAACTGAAACAAACCAAGAAACCTGACTAAACTTTCCATTTGTATAGACTCAAAGTCCATCCGCATATCACCGCATTACCAATCCAGGAGTCACAGAACGAACTGGATTCTCCAAAGGCTCCTCATTTTCTACCACCACTCATTCCAAGGTCACTCACATCTTATACCTAAAACTTGCAATGTTTCAGTTAAACTATATATACATACATATATCTATCTATCTATCTATCTTACAGTATCCGTGATCTTAGACTTAGAAGTCATTAAGTCTAGTTCTCTACAGGTTATGTAAATCCTTGCTGTAATTTTCCCATCCTTCTGCATGTAAGGATTAAAACAAATAAATACATATATTTAAAAAAATTTTTTGGCCGGGCGCGGTGGCTCAAGCCTGTAATCCCAGCACTTTGGGAGGCCGAGACGGGCGGATCACGAGGTCAGGAGATCGAGACCATCCTGGCTAACATGGTGAAACCCCGTCTCTACTAAAAAATACAAAAAACTAGCCGGGCGAGGTGGCGGGCGCCTGTAGTCTCAGCTACTCGGGAGGCTGAGGCCGGAGAATGGCGTAAACCCGAGAGGCAGAGCTTGTAGTGAGCTGAGATCCGGCCACTGCACTCCAGCCCGGGCGATAGAGCTAGACTCCATCTCAAAAAAAAAAAAAAAAAAATTTTAAGTACATAATAGCAGCTAACATATGTAAGTGATTACGTGCCAGGCACTGATGCTAAGCCCTTTTTATGTTAAGGCACTGAATCCTCAACATAACCCCATGCTAAGCAGTTTAGACTTCATCCGAGCAGGACAACTAAAACAGAGCAGTTATGTGAACTTGACCAAGGCAATGGATCTGGGGGTTCTGCCTCCTAATGTGTGCTGTTTAAAACAGAAGGGAACATGGAGAAATCGATACAGTGCTTATGCCAGGAATGCAGTAAAATGGGAAAAAAAAATTTTTATTGATAATGTTTTTATTAATAATTGAACTTTCACTTGTTGCATTATTATATGTCACACACTGAACTAAGCACTTTACCTAATTATTCTGGAAAATCATTAGGTGAGGGAGATCCTATTTACCCTAAATTAGGCTTAATAGAGATTATGTCTTGTAAGTAACAGGCAAACACAAGAGGAAAGGTAACCCAGGTCTGTCTGAATCTAGACTTCCATGTCTGGCCCCACCCCACTCAAAGATAAATACCACTAACATTTGGACACATTTCCTTCCAATGAATATGCATACTTTATGTGGTTGAGATGATATGCTCTATATAATTCTATATCCTAAGTTTTCCGCATTCTAATTACATAATATTCTCTCACAGTATCGCAAACTCTTTACAAACACTGTTTTTAATAAATACATAATATTGTAGCCGGGCGCGGTGGCTCAAGCCTGTAATCCCAGCACTTTGGGAGGTCAAGACGGGCAGATCACCAGGTCAGGAGATCGAGACCATCCTGGCTAACACGGTGAAACCCCGTCTCTACTAAAAAATACAAAAAACTAGCCGGGCGAGGTGGTGGGCGCCTGTAGTCCCAGCTACTCCAGAGGCTGAGGCAGGAGAATGGCGTAAACCCGGGAGGAAGAGCTTGCAGTGAGCTGAGATCCGGCCACTGCACTCCAGCCTGGGCGACAGAGCGAGACTCCGTCTCAAATAAATAAATAAATAAATAAATAAATAAATAAAATTGTAAATAAGGCCCTATGATTTAATAGCTGTATCTTTTTGTGTATATCAGCTATTTGCAAGTTTTCACTATTACAAATAAGGATGCAATAAGGATTTTTTTGTTTGAAACCTCTTCTGTTTTTTACTTCAGATTATTTTCTTAAGCTAAATTTCTTCTTTTTGTTAAAGGAATCATCAGTATTTTTACAAAGCAACCCAGAAGATAACAAAACAACAAGAAATAATGAAATCTGAATGTACAGGTGTCAGTTGTTTGATTTATGGGTTAGCTAAATGAATATGCATTAACAACTGGGAAGGCCAATAATCAATCCAGGTTTTATGGTTCAATCTACCCCACAGAACCATCCTGCCATCCAGGGCTCAAGCTGTAAGGGCCCACACCAACAGACAGAATTGACAGAGGAATGAATGGGAGAAAAAGCATCTGGCATAGGCAATAAACCAGATTTACAGAAAAGAGGCAGAGAAAAGATAAATGTTTAACATAAATTTTAAAATATACTGCAAACAGTGGAAATGACAGAGAGAAGGAGGAGGATTGGACTAGACTTTACTACAAAAAGCCATGTGGATGTGCATGGTGAGCAGCCACGTGCTGCTGTCTGTAAGCCCAAGTTTTTAGAACTGCCTACCAGACGGAACCCCAATTACAAAAAGGATATTAACTAAATTGAAGTATGCTGATGAAGTATCATTTTCCTATAGTTAATAAAATAAAGACAGATCAAAAGTCTTACCAATTTCATCGGTGAGTTATGAATAAGATTTGTATTTTCAAATAGCAAAAAACCAAATCAAACTGCAGCCTGGACACATACATATTACTTCATCAAAAGCACAAGGAAGAAACAAACACGTACGCATGGGAGTCGACATGAAACGATGAATTCTCAAAAGCACAGTTGAGGACAGTGTTTTAAAGGATTGTTTTAAGATACTGTCACATTTGCTGTATCTCCACAACCTGGACTTATTCTTGAAAAACAATTCCAAAAATAAATATAAAACTTAAGATAAAGCTGGAAAAATAACAGAAGAAATGCACAAACCAATCAAAGAGAAACAGGGATAAACGATAAGAATCCCTAAAGAAACGGCAGGACTAAGGAACCCCCTGAATTGGAAAGGGGCCTCATCCATGGGAATTTGTGCTACAATCTTGTGTCACCTGTCAGCACCAGTCTATAAAACTGATATTCATCTTGTCCTCCAACAGTGCACCTAGCTTAATGCTATAGGCTGAACTGTGTTTCTTCCAAAATTCGTATGTTAAGGTCCTAACCCCCAGGACTTCAGACTGCGACGTTATTTGAAGATAGCACCTTTACAGAGGCAATCAGGTTAAAATGAGGTCATTAGAGCAGGTCATAATCCAAATTGACCGTTGTCCTTATAAGAAGGAGAAATTTGGACACAAACACACAGGAAGGATGATGTAAAGAGGACAGGAAAAGATGGCAATCTACAAGCCACAAGAGAGGCCTGGAACAGATCCCTCCCTCACAGCCTTCCAGATGGAACACCATGACCTTCAACTTCTAGCCTCCAGAACTGTGAGACTATCAGTTTCTGTTATTTAAGCCATCCAGTTAATGGTATTTTGTTAGGGGACAGCCCTGGCAAACTAATCTATTTAGCCAGGCTAAATATGGCCCAATTAGGATATTAATAAGTACAATAACCCTAAATGTAGCTCTTTTAACACAAAATGGCAAGTAGTACAGTTAAATGTAAGTGGTAATCAGTAAACTAATTATAAACGTGTGTGAATATGTAAATATAAGCATAGCTGGGCCTCACACCTATAATCACATTGACTCAAAGGCTTAGGTGGGAGGACTGCTTGAGTCCAGGAGTTCAACAGCAGCCTGGGCAACATAGCAAGACTCTGTCTCTACACAAACTTTCTAAATATAAAAACTAGCTAGGCATGGTGGTATGCACCTGTAGTCCTAGCTACCTAGGGGCTAAGGCAGGAGGATGGTTTGAGCTCAGGAGTTCAAGGCTGCAGTGAGCTATGATCGTATCACTGCACTGCAGCCTGAGTAACAGAGCAAGACAGCATCTCTAAAACAAACAAATATAAGCAAAGATGCAGGTGCTGGTGTAGCAATGACATATGTACATGCACACGTATATATTGTGCCCAAGGTCACAAAGCTAGCAAATGACAGGAACAGGACTCTAACCTGGGTATATCTGCCTCCAGGGCCCATGTCTTGTTATAATACCGCCATGCTGCACCACCTAACAAAACTACATGGTAATTTGAAAATTATCTGTAAGAACAGGATATGAATGATGCTACATAGAATTTAGGGTGCTTCCAGCCAAGTAGGAAAGAGACTATGTTAGCATTTTGTTGGAGTGGCAGAATTATACTTTGTTTCCTGTTTGTTTTATTTTGGCTTTTGTTATACTGGAATTAAAATAAATAAATTCAACTGCAACACAAGCCCACTTTCAGTTACTCTAATACAGATGAAACCAAATAGTGTTTTTCCTTGTCAGATCACTCCTCCATCATATAAAAAGGGATGGGAAGCACCTCTGTGGAGTCTCCCTCCACATTCAGCACAACCACCTCAAATTGCAGACATAAATATCTAGGGCACAGTATTTTGTGGATATAGAGGGTAAGGTTCAGATTCTGGGCCTAGGGGAAGGATACAGGTCAATCTACATCCATTTATCAATAACTTAAAATGCACAGGACACTGTGCTGATTACTTCAGGAGAATAAACAAGATGGAATAAGGCTGGTCCTGCATTCACGTGACTTAAACTCTCACAGCAACTCTCAGAGAGTTGGCAGGTGCCATGTAGTAGACCAGCTGCTGCCTGTAGAGAGGGGAGCCCTGCCTTGCCCTCCAAGAGCTTCCACAGGGCTTGGGGCGGAAAGCAGCAAGCAGTACAGGGTGACAAGTCTGGAATAAGAGCAAGGTCACGCTGATCACTAAAATCCTTCCAACATGTAGTGAATCTAGGATGAAGTCACACCTCTAGGGGTTCAGGTCATTAGGAGTCCTTGAGATTCCTGAAGGACTCCAAGATTATTCTAGGACCTTCTCGACCTTCCCAGGCAAGACCTAAGCAGATGAGATTTAGTCAGAACAGAAATGGCCTCCAGCACAAGCAAGAGCTGCTCAACCTTAATGCCACCCCTCACAGGGGCACTAGCCCCCAGAACGAGACTATGTCCTCCGTTAACTACTTGTTTATTATCATTGACTGCCTAAAAGCAGTGGCAGGGGCTGTCCAGAAAGCTGCGACAGTAAGTTTGTATGTAAGATCAGGGGAGAGTACACATAACTTCTAACCAGTGCCCACAGAGACTTCGGAGCCACTCTCTTACTGGTGGCCCAACGGCTGCACCTACTGTGATCCTTGTGGGCTCTCACGTCACCACAGCTACCGATGAAACTGAGGTTGACAGATTTCATCATCATCTATAGAGAGGAGACTATTAAAAAATACCTCACTATGAAACTATCAAGGTTGGGCATGGTGGCTCACGCCCATAATCCCAGCACTTTTGGAGGCTGAGGCAGTAGGATGGCTTGAGCCCAGGAGTTCAATAGCCTGGGAAACATAGGGAGACCCCGTCTATACCAAAAAACAAAAGAAAAAGAGAGAAAGAAGAG
>NW_012115043.1:9017248-9065966 GCF_000951035.1 Colobus angolensis palliatus
AGGAAGGAAGGAAGGAAGGAAGGAAGGAAGGAAGGAAGGAAGGAAGGAAGGAAGGAAGGAAGGAAGGAAGGAATCAAACCTGAAAAATAATGGATAAGTGATTATTTGTGCTAGAGAAGAGACGACATCTTAAGAATCCACTGAGCAAGCTTCCTCTGTTACGGCTGGCATGTGTCTTCTCCAAAATTCATGTTGAAACTTAATCCCCAATACAACAGTATTAAGAGGTGGGGCCTTTAGGAAGTGATTTGGCTCTGACAAGGCTGAAGTCAGGACAAGGAGAGGAGGCAGAAAGGAGGAGAGAGAGACTGCAACCTGGGAGGTATGAGAAGCTGCGGAACTTATAGGAAGCTGCAAAACAACAGAGTCTATTTTGCTTTTGGGGATCCTTCGATTATATATCCATATTCCCCCAGTTGTCACTATCCTGGGTGAGAAAAGGCTAGCTGAGTATTCCAATGCCTTAGAAAAAAAATGACTTATTCAAAAGAAAAACTCTTTTGAGTTTTCTTCTTTTCTATTTACCTTTTGAAAGACATCTAGAAATTTACTGGGGGGAAGATGTCTTTTCACTCCCCCCTCACACTCCTCCCCCCTCTTCAGTGATGAATCTCTTGGTGAACTCGTCTGAATGTCAAAAAGAAAAAGACATCTTCTCAGAAAAATATAAATATTTATAGACAGCATTACTCCATCACCCCTGAAATGTTAAACAGAGCTGTTTCTCCATTCTCTTCTTTATTGATTTAGTTATGTGGTACATAATCAGAAAGCAAAAAAAAAAAAAGTAATGGTAGAACTCAAATCACGAGGTCATGCAACAAATAAATGCAGACCAAAAAACATTCATTAAATCTTGTTGTGATATACCTCCAGAGAGCAGTAACAGAAATAAAAAATCAATGTCAAAACAAACCCAGCCTCAGACCGCTGGAGAATGGCAGCTCACAGACTTCCTCTGTGATGAGATCCCCACGTCTGTGGTGCTCCTCCGCCTCTGAGGTATGTGCTCTTAGGGCTAAGTCCCACCAGTCTGACCTCAGGGCCAGTGGGAATAGAGTGGGATGTATTTAAAAGCGAAAATCTCAGGGAGTCAAGTCCTCATTCAGCACCAAAAATGTCTGAGTGGCCCTCCTCAACTTTCTCACCGGGTTTTAGCCCAGACAACGTTTAAGGAAGGTAAGTACCTTAGAGGTCATCTAGTCGAAAACCCAAGTTGGTTTTCTGGATCTCTCTTCTGATATCTAAACTCTGGCTTTACCTAAACGACCTGTCCTCTTTCCAAGTGATAGCCAACCTAGTAATAAGCAAAAATGATGATTAGTTGGTGCCATATTTCCACAGTTTTTCCAATAGTTACAAAACGGCTACTTCTGACCGCAGACGTGATTTTACAGTTATAAATGATCATTCTGGCAGCTCTTGTTATATATGCTATACAACTGACAATAACCCCACCAAATAAACAAAAAAGATAATTTCCTGACTTTAAAGACACAGAAGAGATTCTCTAGATTAAGAACAATGGGAAGAGAATGTTAAAATGATCTATGGTGCCCTCAATTACCTTTAAAATGTTCATGTATTTTCTAAGGGATTTTTACAAAGCTTCAACGTATGAGGACTCTCAGTTTTAACTGCTGACTGGGGCTTTATCCTAATTATTTTAAAATAGGTTAATATTTGCCTTTTGTTGGGTCCCAAAAACAAAATCAACTCAAAAACATATATTTCAAAAGATTAGCAGAAAATATGGAAAATCAGTATATCAATTATTCTAAAGGGAACTAACATTTTACTGACACTTCATTTGAGCCACACTCTTGCAAACAAAATAAAACTGCTACTCCCCAGAGCTCATGGCTTCGCTTTACATGGCCCTACCTTGGAATGTAAGGACAACTTTGGAAAATACCTCATTTAGGGGAAAAGCGCACAAAACTAACAGACATCAACACAAAAGCACAGGTCAAAAATAAAGAGCTTTAAAAACAAAATTCACAGTAGGTAACACCAAGACACCTCCTGAAGCTCAGCTTAGGGTTCTTCTCTTAGGAGAAGAATCAAGTTGGAGTCAGTATAACCTGGGAACTGCCACAGATAGCTGACATGGAAGCACTATCTCACAGAGAAATGATATCACCATGTACTGATCACACATTATGTGCCAGGCACACAATGTTTATCTCATTTATTTCATCTAAGGCCACAAAAAGCTGGTGACACCAAAGAAGTGGCAGAGCCTAAATGAAATCCACCAACAAAATTTCCTTTTTTATTTTTATTTTTTATTTTATTTTTTTATTGTTTTTTGAGACAGAGTCTCACTCTGTCGGCCAAACTGGAGTGCAGTAGCGCAATCTCCACTCACTGCAAGCTCCGCCTTCTGAGTTCACACCATCCTCCTGCCTCAGCCTCCCAAGTAGCTGGGACTACAGGCGCCCACCACCATGCCCGGCTAATTTTTTGTATTTTTAGTAGAGACGCAGTTTCACCGTGTTAGCCAGGATGGTCTCGAACTCCTGACCTCGTGATCTGCCCACCTCAGCCTCCCAGAGTGCTGGGAGTACAGACGTGAGCCACCGCACCCGGCTATTTTTATTTTTTGAAACAGGGTCTCACTCTGCAGCCCAGGCTGGAGTGTGGTGGCGTGATTATGGCTCACTGCAGCCTCGAGTGGGCTCAAGCAATCCTCCCACCTCTGCCTCCCAAGTAACTGGGACTACAGGTGTGTGCCACTATGCCCAGATAAATTTTTAAATTTTTTTTAGACACAGGATCTCACTATATTGTCCAGGCTGGTCGTAAACTCCTGGGCTCAAGCAATCCTCCTGCCTCATACCTCCCACCTTGGCCTCCCAAAGTGCTGGGATTACAGGTGAGAGACACTGTGCCCAGATCCACTACCAAATTTTCTGATAAATAAAATAGAAAACTGGGAATTATGCCATCAAATAGGTTAAGTCTCCAGGATTATCTGGGAAAACTTTGCAAGTATCGGGACAGGGAATACCTAGAGTGGAAGAAGGTACAGTGCAATATCATTTTATGCCCAAATCCCATAAGGTTGCCCGGACTCTCTGCTCTGGTTCTGCCAGCCATATGCAACCTTCTGCTCCAGTGCGTGGTCCCAGAACTGGATTGCCTTTCCATGCTTGGTACACAGGAATGCTCACCCCTTCTTCTAATCCTAGATCTTAATTATGAGGGTCAAAAATGAAGGCTTAAAATATAGATCTTTCTCTGAAAAAAAGGTCTTTATTTTAGCATAGGCTTAGAAAAAGCATACGATCTCTACTATAATTCATACATGTTTATAACAATTCCATTTAATTCAATGAAACGTTATTGAAGGCCTACTACATATGATGTTCTAAGCATTTAGTATTATTACGACTTTTGCTCCTGTTTCAAAAGCATTGTGTAAATTGGGGTTTTGCCTAAGCAAGTCACCCTGGGATGCCTACACTGCGAAATCTGAATCTGCTGCTTTAAAAGGGCAGGGAAGCCCCCATAGGTACATGAATAGTTTCAAAACTACAATCACTGTAGCCTTACCCCAGAATTACACAGTGAGTTACTAGTAAAGGAGAAAGAAAATTATAGTCCACACCTTGTTACCAAGACTAAGTAAATGCAAAATGAGATTTCAATAGAGCAAAAACCATCAATTAGCATTACTATTAATCTTAGATTTCTCAGTTAAAGAACCTATGTATGTCAACACAATAATGAAACTCTGATGTCTATACTGGGCCTCTAGAAAAGGAGAATGTTTGCTTCTCATGTTGACAGTCCCCGTGTGATTTTGCCCTCTTTGTAATTTTCTCTATTGAAAATGAAATTCATAGCGTAATTAGAATCTTAATGGATTACATTCCAATGCTAAAAGTGCACATGACACAGGCAAAGGAAACACAACATGAGCCCCACCTGGAAAGAATTAAGAGGGTGAAACAAGCAAGCCCAAAACTGCCTAATAAAAATCACTCATTCTGGAAGTTTTAACAAGATGCTTTCTTAAAGGAAAAAAAGAAAATTCGGGGAAATTAGAAAAAGTAAAGAAAATTAACATACTTCATCCTAATGATGTAACTGCATAATAATCAATTTCTAAAACTCAAACAAATACAGGTAATTCTAGTACAGCTAAGAGACAAAACCCTCAGCCTGCGTGTAGTATTGCTCTTTCGACTTTTAAAACAACGTGTATCACACACAGCAGTTCAGTTTCCGTGTTAGCCTCTAGGAAGCACAAATCAACATTTCACAAGATAATTCTGTATATGATGACTCTCTTTGCTTATCTCAAGGATAATTACAACTGTTAAATGTTACCATTCTAAATATAAGGTAAAAAAAACACAAATAAAGATTATACTTACCTAATTCCCTCTTTGGCTAGCTCCCAAAATTCACCAACTCCCTCCATCAGGAGCAACAAAGAGACAGCAAGACAGAAAGCGAACACCTATCATTTTATCTCCTGATGAAAGCAACTGAGGTGTTTGGGTATAATTCCACCCTACCAAAAGGCAGAACGATAGAGAAAATTTAATATCTAACCTTCCTTCCTGCACATCCAAGAGGATGGATCATCCCCTTAAGAATTCTCTTTTGCCAAGAAACAAAATGGCCTAACTACTAGAACTGCATTAGCCTTCAGTGATAATGAAATTTTAAAAGGCATGTGTAATAAAGGCGTGGCCAGCACAAGCAAGCAAAAAGCAAGACGTTCCTTGATTCTTTTATCATGAGCACTTACCTTAGCCCTTCCTTGCAACCCCCGCAATATAGCTACAATCCAATTTCAGCTGAGCAGAATTTAAAATACTTATGGTAATGTAACTGGATATCTGCCAAGAGGAAACACCTTGGTATTCGTCCTTGCGCTACAACTAACCCTACACTCCTCAAGTTTCTTCCCTCTGTGTCCACCATCCAGCAAACACAATTTATGCCATCTTCAGTTTCATGCATATGTCAACCTCACACCAGTAGACACGGATACCTGATCCAACTAAAAGCTTACTTTTGTAACCTCCCAAGTAGCAATAAATGGCCCCTTAATAAGAACTGTGCATCCTTGGACAAGGTATTTATCATCTCTGAGTCTCATGTTCCTCCTCTGTGAGCTAAATGGTTAGGACCAGGTGATGTCAGAGTGGCCTTCTAGCAGCCCATGCCATCATGTCTAAGGTGCACATCCTTGCCGCTGGCTTGCCCAGATCAGGGAAAGTGCAAACTTCAGTCTCAGGTTCTTGTGTTCAATTGTCTCAAAGGATTCAGGATTATTTTATTACAATTAGGGAAGAAAATAGTGAAGGGTGGCAGTGAGCATGTTCATTCATTTTCCATATTCAAGTCAACAGTGCTTTGGCCTGCCTGAGTCTTTGACTATAATCTTCTAGGGGGTGAGAGATCACATCCTGGCAGATGTCAGTAAACTATTTATGCTATTATTCCAGGCAAAATGAACCTGAAATACCTATTTTTGGTTTTTATTTTGTTTGTTCAACTGGATGAAAAGCAACAAACATAACTGGTTATGTTTTCCTAAGCACTGAGAACACAACTCCAGAAAATGCAAGATAGAATTGTTGACCTATAAACTTATTTGAAAGTCAACAATTTGAAAAGCCTCAAATGCAAGACCAGCTCCTATTAAAATGTCTTCTACGTACCTACATTTGCTAATCTGTCATGTATATCATTGTGTGTGCCATAATCCCAAATGCTTGCAAATCATTAAGATGAATGGCTTGAAGTCAAGAGTATAGGAAGACTCTCAAACTTGCCGTTTGGCCCACGGGAGAAGGTGGCATCTGCCTAGTGTTTGAGGACAGATTTAGGACAGATTTCATAGGGAAGTCGGGCCCTACCCCACCTATAGCCTCGACAACCCCAGCTTCCCTCTATTGCACATTCACACAGGAGTGGGCCCACAGTTCTTCCTCCAGCATCCATTCCCATCTGTCCACTCAGATCTCTGCCTTCTTCAGCAAAATAATATCACCAGAGCACAGTCTGAAGGCCAGGCTGGCAACACAGAAGCCCACAAATGCTTGGATTTGAAAGAGTCTTATTCTCTAAAAAGACAGGTGGTTCCATTTAAAATTCCACTCTGGCCATGGGCATCAACCCATGCTTCACCCTCAGCCCCCAACACATATGCTGCGGGAGTTCCTGTCCTCCCCCTGCCCTCGCCTGTGTGCAGTAGCCTAACTGTTCCCAGCCGCTGCGGGCTTCCTCTTGGCTCTGGAGCAACATCGTCTTTTAACAGCATGGATGCAGAAACCTCCAAGACCATCTCATAGCAGAAGGCATATCCCCATATTTCTTGCTGTAACCACAGCCTATGCCTTCTTACCTTTAATTCAATTATAAGGATGAATTAATTTGGTCTCTGGTACCAAAAAACCCTCAGCTTACACTGCAGCCACCAGAGCCCAACCACACCCTAGTGGAGGGGACTCCACAACTGGCCACGGCATTGAAAGGTTCCAGGGGTGATCAAGATGACTCCACCTTGGCCAAGCTTTCCTAAAGGGTTCATTCAGCCTTGAGTAACCAGAAAAGTAGGTCACGGGCCTGAGTCATAGTCTGAAGCCCCATGTGCACATTCAGTAGTGAAGAATCAAGCCCCACAGTTATGTGTGGTTTGCAAGATGCAAGCAACATTTGCAGGTGGGTCCTCTCACTACTTCCCCCATCAATACCCTCACATCAGCTTTGACTACCAGCATCATGACAACACACACCCCTGCATCCTCCAGTCATCCTGAAAGCCCAACAATATTCCCGTCAGGCAGTCAAAAAATAAAAGTAAAAAAAGAGAAAGTGAAAGCAATCTAAGACATTATTAGTACAAGCAGCTTTTAGGTCACCATGCTCTAGCGAACCAAGGCAATAGCCTCTGATTAAGACAGGCTTAATCGTTCTTAGTTGCATTTTTTTTTCTTATTTGGTCAGTAGCTGTCATACTGATGTGGTGTTACTAGTCTTTAACCCTACTTTTTAAAGCAAGACTCTCTGCCCTTAGTGCCATCATGTGCTTATGTACATAATTGTGCATGCACACACAGACACCCCCACACCCCTCTGACATCACAGAATGGACGACTGAGGAATTAAGTCAGCACTCCAGTGCTTTTAAGAAAAATGTGTTAAGACAACCTGACAAAGAAGCAGAGGAAAACCATCAAAGCTTATCTATTTCTTCCTTCTCCGCTCTTGTCTTTTAACTGGGATATTTTCTTTCCTATCTACACCTAAAAGAGAAAATCTTACGGCTTTCAATGTCAACAATGAATGACGAAGCTCCTGAAACAAAGCTGTAAAACAGCACATTCACGCATCCTATCACCAACGAGACCTTCCCACTTCAAGGCTTCCCAGGGACAGAACACTCCATCCTTCTGTAGGGACCCAGGATGGGATTCAGTCAGAAGGGCAGTGGTGGCTTACTCTATCAGCTGAGAAGCAGGGAACTTCTGGCAGTGCTACATAACTTTTAAATCCATCAGGAAAATAATATTGCAAGCCAGCTAAGACTAATTTTCTGAAACTTGGTACAAATATGAAAAAACATGACCACGTGCAAAGACCCTGCAAAGGTGCAATCCAAACAGCATGGATCTTCCTGGATCTATTGAAGATTAGAGTTAATTGGCTATTTAAAACCAACACTAATATACTATTTCTGAGTGGAATACAAAACTCACATGTAGCTCCATTATCAAACCACTCAGAGCAGGCCCATCCTCAGGCCCATGGGAGGCACTGGATCCCCTGTGCTTCTCTGCAGTGAAGGATACAGTGAAAATCCTGAATCCTAGCCATCATGCGCTTGACAGCAAAGGAAAAAGTACAGTAGCATCTAAAGCAAAGAACCAACTAAGGGCAGATCTGACCTCAGCAGTGAGTTTGACCGGTCATTCCTCAATGGAATGACAAAGCAACTCATCTTCCAAAACCGAGAGTCCATATGTCTTTCTCTCATATTCTGCTATCTCACCGAACTTATTCTCACCTCTAAATGAAATACATAAACCTAAAAGAAACAGTGAAACCAAAGGGAAATAGGTTCTGGATCAAGTGGAAAACTATCTGATAATGATCAACTTGCTAAGAAACAAAGGATTAGAAGGAAATGTATGTTTTGAGTTTTGGGCCAAATAAATGTTAACAGTAATTCCAGGGAATACTGTCAATACCAAATGGTGATCTCAGTTGGGATGACATAGATTAGCTATGATTTAAACTTTAATTTAGGTATGATGCATTCTCATTCCATAAAGGTCTACAATTTCATATAAGAACCACAGAGTGAACTTAGAATCATTATCTCAGCAATACTGCAAAAGTATGCTCATGAATGTAAGTCAGTTTTGGTAGATGAAACCATCACTAGATCACTGGATCAGCTATGTAAGAGACACTACCTTTCTCTTTGACTTACGAGCTATGAGATTTTCAACAAAAATAGAACAAACGATTTCCCGCACATGTCAAACCAACAGCTCCCTTCATGCTTAGCCATGGACAATCATCTGAAAAATAATTCTAAAGTGCTATACTATCTATAAACACACACTTGGTTTAGGATGTGCTGTCCCAAAGAGCTTTTGTTTTTATGGATACAGTAATGTTTCATTCTTTTCTATTCCTAAACAGATTAATCAGTACAGCACTTAGTTAAAATCTCCACTGCCCATTCAGTTACTCCATATGGATATTAAGCAAAGTAAATCCACTTAGTGACTACACTGTGAGGACTGGAGGCCACGTTGATCACCCTGATTAGCCCTGTCGGCTGGAGTAAGAAAGACAGGCTGGCACTCAGGGCCAGCTGTGCGGGGCACACAGACAGATGATGGGCAACATCGATGGGCTCTGAGCAATTGGTCTGGGCAGTGATGGATGCTATGTCAAC
Source organism: Colobus angolensis palliatus (assembly GCF_000951035.1). Taxonomy (NCBI): domain Eukaryota; kingdom Metazoa; phylum Chordata; class Mammalia; order Primates; family Cercopithecidae; genus Colobus; species Colobus angolensis. Next base: position 9,026,184 of record NW_012115043.1, read on the forward strand.
AGCTTAGAGTGTTATTACAGATACAGAACTGGCCCAAGAGAAACCCAAACTCTGTCTTATTTTATTAAGACAAAGCTGGAGTTTCCATGACACAGTGCAGGACCAAGGCAGCTTTTCTCTCTTTTATCACTGACTCAGGCACAAAAGAAAACAAAATCAACGTATATATTAAATAAGAACAAGGCAACTTAACTCCGTGAATGTATGTGTAAGACAGATTACAAAACACCATGTCTGCATTTTTTAAATTATGAACAGGATATATAAAAATGTTCAGTCAATACACGTAAAAAATTATTTAATCCGTATTATTAATTATAATAAGTTGTTTCAGGACAGAGAGGAGAGTCACGGCTGTCTTTGTGTCCCCTTCATGAATATCAAGGGGCAAGTGCCTAATACTTAACAGGACAGATCACACATCAGTTTCCACCTTACAGACTGGACTGAAAGAGATTGGGTGCCAGGTATTCCCCACTTGTCTGGACCAGGAGTCCCTCCAAATTTGCAACTACATGGCTGAAAGCAGTAACCATCCCCACGCAAAATCCCCAACTTTTACAGATACACACACACTCTTACACCCTTTTCCACTTCTTTCCTTTTGTAGCTCAAAAGGTTCTACTAATTATCTCATTGTATCACCTGGAGTGAGTCGTTTTAATTTTCTGATCCTCAGTTTCCAAATTAAGACTAATAATCACTTTCACATTAATAATACCAAGGCCTACAAAGCATAGCATTACTCTGAAGAGTAAATCAAACTGGTAATTTTCCCTTTGCACATACCACCCTCCTGCCCACCACCACCACCTCCCCCCCATCCCACCAGGGTTTAGTCCTTTAGACCAAGAAAAGCCTGGCTCATACATGGCGCTGCCTGGGAAGGATGGGAGAGCATGTTTTTTTTCTACTGGATATCAGCAAGATTTTCCTAAACGTGCACAAATGACATCTACACTAGCAGAGTGACTCTCCATTCCAAATTGGTTTTATGTCCTGAGGTCCTGAGGCCATCTGTGTTGGGGGGACCCTTTGGTAGAATTAGCTAGAAATTCTGTGTGGAAAAATCTCCCACATTTTGCCATTCTTTTTTAGTACCTGCTAATGCAAGAGTTACTAGTAACTACTGCGGAGTAATGATGTTCCATTTACATTGGGCCAGTCTCGCCGTGGTCAGGGAGCTCGTCACAGCAAATAAGAGGGACCCTGTTCCAAGAAATCTAGACAAATAACATGACGTTGAAGTGCAAGACTGCAGGAGCTCAGTAACATTTCTCAACCTTGTAAGTACCTCTGCCACATATCACTGCTGTGCAATTGAGTTTCACAGCATGAGGGCCTGAACTTATCTGGATTTAAACTTCTAGTACACATTTTAGAATACAGGGCTGGGGGCACAAAGTTGGAGGGCCTGAATCAATGCCAGCAAGATACTGTGTATTTATCTCTACTGACCAAGAGAATCATTTCTCCTTTAAAAGACGCTCTTTTTGCTCTCAGTATCTGTGTATCGACTTTACTTTCTACTCACCCTAGTAGTGTGAACTAGCATATTGTGCCCCAAATGCTATGTTTCCCAGTAAACTTTCCAAAGGACACGGCCGTACAATATCTCCTGCATCCTTCGCAAGGCTTTCAAATTTGTTGATGCTCTAACCTGAATCTTTGAGTGCTGATAAAGGTAAACAAACACATATAATACTTCATAGACACAGTTCATTCTTTAAGTCCCAAGGTGCTGTAAGAAGCAGGTTTCAGGAATCTGAAAATTCACTTTGGGGCCAGGTGTGGTGGTACACACCTATAATCCCAGCACTTCGGGAGGCCAAGATGGGAGGATCGCTTGAGCACATGAGTTTGAGACCAACCTGGGCAACATGGCAAGATTATGTCCCTACAAAAAATTTTTAAAAAATTAGCCAGGCATGGTGGCACACTCCTGTAGTGCCAGCTATTAGGGAGGCTGAGGTAGGAGGATTGCTTGAGCCCAGGAGGTTGAGGCTACAGTGAGCTGTGTTCATGCCACTGCACTCCAGCTTGGGCAACCGAGAGAGAAAAAAAAGAAAAAGGTGTTGGTGGTGGGGAGAGGGAGGGAGACAGAGAGAGAGGTGGGGGGCAGAGGAAGGGAGAGAGAGAATGAATATGAATATGAATATGAATATATGAATGAATTCACTTTGACAACAACAAAAGCGGTAGGCAGGTCATTTCCAAAGGTTCAGATTCAAGACCATGGAAACGTCTCCCAGTGGTATAGGATTCTGGTAAATTTGCTTACATATTGACCAAATTAAAATGAAAGGTGCACCAGACACAGGAACATTTTGCACATGGAAATTCTTGCTGCACTGATTATCAACATTGCAGTTTAAAACCTCGATAAGGATTAACTGAGGCCAGGGGTTTGAGACTAGCCTTGGCAATATAGTAAGATCCTGTCTCTACAAAACATAAAAATAAAAAAAAAACAGCCGGTATGGTGGAACCCAGCTGTAGTCCCAGCTACTCAAGAAGCTGAGGTGGGAGGATTGCTTGAGCCTGAGACTTTGAATCTGCAGTGAGCCATAAGTGGGCCACTGGATTCCAGCCTGGGCAACAGAGCAAGACCTCCATTTCTAAAAATAAAAATAAAATCTAGATAAACTGGGGATACCTAAAGCTGAAGGTCAATGGGAGACTGACCTTCAATCTCTGACATTTTGGACTGGTTGTTGCATTAGTTCCCCAGAGCTTAAAAAAAAAAAAAACAAAACCCACAAACTTGGTGTCCTAAAACAACAGGAATTTGCTCTCTCATAACTACAGGAACCAGAAGCCTGAAATCCAGGTGTCAGTGGGACCACGCTACCCTCCAAGGCTCTAGAAGAATACTTCCTTTCTCCTTTCAGCTTCCGGGGGGCTCCGTCTTCCCATGCCATTCTCCTCCATGTGTTTGTGTGGCCTCTCCTCTTCCTACAAGGACACCAGTCATCAGATTCCAGACCCACCCTAATCCAGTACGATCTTATCTCCATTCTTAACTAGTTATACCTGCAAAAACTATTTCCAAATAAGGTCACATTCTGAGGTTTCAGGCAGACACAATTTTGGCAGGGGGCAGGTGGGACACAGCACTCAACCCACTGGAGTTGTTAATGAAAAATCGAGTGGAGCTCTTATGGCAAGAGTTCCCTTGATATACAAATACTTTCTGAGGGGCCGGGCGTGGTGGTTCAAGCCTGTAATCCCAGCACTTTGGGAGGCCGAGATGGGCGGATCACAAGGTCAGGAGATCGAAACCATCCTGGCTAACACGGTGAAACCCCATCTCTACTAAAAATACAAAAAACTAGCCGGGCGAGGTGGCGGGCGCCTGTAGTCCCAGCTACTTGGGAGGCTGAGGCAGGAGAATGGCGTAAACATGGGAGGCGGAGCTTGCAGTGAGCTGAGATCCGGCCACTGCACTCCAGCCTGGGCAACAGAGTGAGACTCCGTATCAAAAAAAAAAAAGATACTTTCTGTAGAATTATAAAGATGCAGAATGCCATCTATACAGCTCTCACAAACTGGAGGATGGAGCATGTGAGCTAGCTCCTCTAAGGAGAGAAACTGGAGGTGAGCTATGAGAATGAGCATGGCCACTCCAGCAGCTTCTCCAACACCTCACTCTTCTCTAGAGCTGAGCTCTGTCGTCTGAGCCAAACATGGAAAGTAAATGGCATTCTTCGGAAAAAACATGCATACTGCCTCCCTCCTTTCACCTCCAATCCAAGAAAGACTTGCAGCCAACATATACTGTTTTGAGGAGAAAAATAACTAACTAACTAAATAAATAAATAAATAAAACCTAGATTCATTGCTATGCTCAGTTTAAAAAAAAAAAAAATCAAACATTTCAGCTCCAAGCAACATAAATTAATCCAAACTGAGAACAGAAAACAGGGCATAGTACAGGCCACAGACAGAAACGCTGATCTGCTTTCCAACTTATTCTGCAACAATGAAAGGCACAACTATTCCATCCCATTAACGAGTTTATATGGTTTGAGTTTAGCTTATAACATTAGCAGCAACTTAAGAAGGAAAGCCATTGTAACAATGCACATTTTCTAACTGAACCTTTGTTCTGTACACATAAAGCCAGAGAAGGTTTTCAATATCTCCAGCACAATATTTCACTCTAAAACCAACACATCAGGAGAAACAAACTGGAAAGCTTCAGAAAACCTTTACACACCTGCAAATTCTCTAGGCTTGAGGAATCAACCACCTTCAATAGTAACTAAAAGCATTGTTAAGAAGGAAACTGTCCAAGGTCTGACTCACTCAGCTCCGTTGACGCTGTCATTCCTTCTTCCAGGGGATGGACAGAGACGCACGCCCTCATCAGGTCATGACAAGCAGTACCTGGCTGGTACGCTGGGCTTTAGTGGAAATCTGTGTCTCATCATCACCTCCCCAAAACACACGCAGAAGCCCTTTAACATACAAACAGCTCACAATGACAACATCCAAGTCCTCTGACCAGGAGCTCCCACTGAGTCCTCTGTTAATACTCAGGGGTCCACAGTTTCAGTCATCAACTCAGGGTAACAAGTGCGGGTGTCCTCTGCCAGGCAGACTTTCTGTCATGGAAGAGTGTAGAGTGGGAAGAGAGGAATTAGGTAAAAATAACATTACAAATCTTGTACCAGAAAATAGTCAGTGAAGTTGAACAGAATACCTAAACAAAAATGGATGAAAGAATAGGAGACAATTTTCAAACTAAATTCCAAATCACATGTAACACTAAAAATAATTCCCAGGGTCTTGGGCCACTATGATCCACCTGGCTATTATTGAAGAAACCAAACACATATCTCAAGAATTGCCTGAGGCTGGGCACAGTGGCTCTTGCCTGTCATCTCAACACTTTGAGAGGCTGAGGCAGGAGGATCATTTGAGCCCAGGAGTTTGAGACCAACCTAGGCAACATAGTGAGATTCTGTCTCTACAAAAAAAAAAAAAAAAAATTGCCTGAATGATGAATCACTTGGATAGCTCAAGCTTCCTTCAAGAGTCTTCTTTCTTTTCAGAAAGGACTTTTTAACTGGAAGACTACAGTTCTGCTTCCAGTTTCATACTTTAAATACTACAGAATATGTTTCTCCTAAACATCAGAAGGTATAAATTCCTTCTTCTACATCTTCAGCACTAACCTCCTTCTCCTCTATGCATGTGATTTAGAAGCAAAAAGCAAAAAGAACAGAAACTCCAATAGAGAGCCACTCAGTGTAGCGGACACTTCAAATAGGCAGGTGCTGCCATGGCACCTGATTCAACAGTCAGAGGTGCAGGGTGGCAGCGGGCTGAGGCCTTATGAGATGGCATCTCTGATCGGGGTGGTGACCACCAAAACAGGGAGCTCACAGAGGCAGGAGAAAGGGGGCGACAGTGGCCAGTGTACCCCCTGCTTCTGTTACAGTCATGTTTCTTGTCCGCTAACAGCTCCTTATAAACGTGCAATCAAGGATAGGTGAGTGCCTTGGCATATCAGATTAGGAATGTAAAAGACCAACATCGCTGGGCCAGACTGAGATGCCAAAACCAGAAAGTGATCACCAAGGAGTCCAAGGAATGGTTCCAGGAGAGCCCACGCCAAAGCCACCGTGGTCCTCTCCAGACGGACCCTCTGGTCTCACTCATAATGCACAGGTGGCAAAACAGACTTGGCCTGGCTAACTTCTGCCGTCTGCTTGGACATGCGTCAGCTGCTGTACAATTTTTCCAAATGCATAAAGATGACAGGCAAAAAAGAAAGCAGCTGACCCCACTCCTGAGAATGCCTGTGCACTGTGACTTTTAATGGATATTCCAAACAACCTGAGCTCCATGAAGCCTTGCATTCAACTCCAAACCCCAACAGGGATGTTTTACAGACATGCAGCATTGCATGGCAGTCTCTTTTTCTATTAGAGCTATTAGAAAATTATGCATGAAGACACGCATGCAGACACCACCCTCCGCTCCGTCAGAGCCAGGCCAGATGGCAAGGATCACACCATTCACAGGCAGGAACATGTAATCTCTGCACTGCTCATTTAAGAAAGCAATTATTATTTATCAAATGCTTTCTAATAAGAGACTAACAAGACAATTCAAACTAGGTTTTTAAAAAGCGATAGCAAAAACACTTTAAGTAAAGGTTGAATATAGTGATTAAGAAGCAAACAGACAAATGTCCAGATGAGACAGCAAAGGCTCTCTGACTCCACATGAGGTTCCCAGTGAAATTACCCACTGAATACAAAAGCTGGGGAGAAACTCACACCATGACTAGGAGCCTAGGCTACACTCCATGTGGAGATATTTATTTCAGAAGAAAATAGGCTAGGTGCAGCGATGCATGCCTGTGATCCCAGCACACTGGGAGGCTGAGGCAGAAGGATCACTTGAGGTGAGGAGGTTCAGGCTGCAGTGATTCATGATCAAGCCACTACATTCCTGACTGGGCGACAGGGCAAGACCCTGTCTCTCAAACAAGAAAAAAGAAAGAAGAAGAAAATGTATTGAAAATAGTAAACTGTTAAAAAGATGGAAACTTGTTTGCCAGACAGTAATACCAACTTATAAAGCCAAAAATAATTACATCCTCAGGCTGTACAGGACAGACAAATAAAACAGACATGACATAAGAGCATATACAGTGTTTGTATGTGCATTCATATAATCCAGCTATCATAGTCACATTGGGAAAGGTCTAAGTAAAAACAGTGCAAGAGGAAATCACAAAGAGGTTTCACAAGAGAAAATGTGAAAAGGTAAAGTTAAGTCAAAAGATAAGTAATAAACTGTGAAAATATTTTTGCAGAAAATGACAAAAGGTTACTATGTACCACAGAGATACTATCTAGAGCTTAAAAGCTGAGTAAAAAAATAAAACAAGTATCATGATAAAAAATGGTTAAAGGACAGTAATAAAAATTTCACAAAAGAACAAACGCAAATGGCCAGGAAATAAATACAAAAAAAAGTTTATCCTCCAAATACAAATCTAAACAAGATATTCTCTATCATCTTAGCAGGAGTCTGAACACTCATCATGCTGGCAAGAAATATGGGGAAACCCACACACTCCCCTCCAGAGAGGCACCACATTTTCGGCAGTCAATATGGCAATATTATTCAAGGATCGTAAATATGATGAGACTGCTTTGATTGATAATTTCATTTCTAGGAATTTACTGAGATAAATAAAGATAAACATGGGTGTTTATGTTCCAAGATATCCATCACTGCTTTGTTCATAAGCAGGATACAAAATGATGTAAACTACACACGTACACACAGGCATATGCACATAAAAGACTAAAAGAAAATCTACCTAAATGTTAAGAGTACACTGTATTAAGATCTGGCTTTACAAATGATTTCTAGTTTGCTGTGTTTTGATTTCCTACAAGATGCATATACAGTAGACAATCTCATAATCAAGCTCTGCTTAACCAATTTGCCAAATTAAAAGTCATTCTTCAGTGGGTGGGCTGCACCCACCATTACATGGTAGGCCTGCTATAGTAGTGAGTTCTCAAACCCATTCAGACCAGTTGTATTTATTGTGCAACCGCATATTTAAATATGCTATGGGCCAAAGAAGTATGAGCGCAAAAAGAAACAACTGCTGTTCCTATGAAAACTCAATACAATGCTTTGTGTGCATTGCTAAAAAGGAAAATTACTGCCAAATTAGGTGAGGGCCAGACATCTGTCAAATAGATTGAGAGAATTTTTTTAAGTATAAAGAAGCCTGTTCTCAGATGACTTTTCAAATATCTTTTAAATTCACATTTCTCTTTAAAGAACCCCAAAACAGGCCAGACGCGGTGGCTCACGCCTGTAATCCCAGCACTTCAGGAGGCCCAGGCAGGCAGATCACCTGAGATCAGGAGTTCGAGACCAGCCTGGCCAACATGATAAAACCCCATCTCCGCTAAAAATACAAAAATTAGCCAGGCATGCTGGTGAGCGCCTGTATTCCCAGCAACTCGGGTGGCTGAGGCTAGAGAATCGCTTGAACCTGGGAGGCAGGGGTTGCAGTGAGCTGAGATCCTGCCACTGCACAAACTAAAAACTGTACACCCTACAGCACAGGAGTCAATTGGGACAGAAAGATGGTGGAGAAGTCTTAAGAAACACATTCAGAGACATATGTTGAAGACATACATATTTTTTAGGTCAAAACGTAAATGCCTATGTTTTAGTTTAAAACTTTTTACAATTCTCAGTTTTAACTTTTCTCAATAAAAATTACAATTATTTTAGCACTAATTATAAATCTAGTCACGTCAAAAAACGTGGCTTCCTTTGCAGTCCTTTTACAACGAAGAAATGAATGTTCTTTTGAGCAGAGAGGTGGCGGGATAGGGAGAAGGAAAGGGAGGAAAGAGTGAGAAAACTGTGTGTGTGTGTGTGTGTGTGTGTGTGTGTGTGTGTATTTATTTATTTTTTAAAGAGTAGAGGGCCACTTAGATACACAAGAAGCAAAATTGAAAGTTTACAAAAACTTTTAGGATAGTTGATGTTGTAATGACTAATTATAAAGTCAGTGCAGTGATTACAAAATCCCTTACCTGCCACAGAGGATTTGATCAAAAGACAAAAAAGTTTTTAATTCAAATTCTCTTAGATATATCGTTCCCCCAAAATCCTAATAAATCGCTACAAGTTCCAAAAGAAAACAAAATAGCTAATAATTCAGTAAATGTTTACAAAAATTAGCTGATAAATTTTGAGCTATAGCAGCACAGCAAATCCTATTGGTTTTTTGTACAGTAAGCCTGATTTTTTAAAAGCACTCCTTTTTTGAGTCATAATTTATATACAATAAACTGCACATACTTACAGAACACAAGTAAGTTTCAGTGTCTGTATATACCTGTAAAACCATCCTGATAATCACGTTGATGAACACAGCCATTAGCTCCAAAAGTTCTCCTATGCCTCTTTGTAAATCAGCTCCCCCTCAGCTCTTGCTTTCCACTCTTCTCTGGCAATCATTCATCTGTTTCCTGTCACTATCTATTAGTTTGCATTTTTCCAGAATTTTGTTTAAAAGGAACTATATAGTATACACTCTTTTTTTGTGTGTGTGGGGGGGGCTGGCTTTGTTACTCGGTGTAATTATTTTGAGATTGATCCCTCTTGTTGTGTATGCTGATAGATCATTTGTCTTTCATGCTTAGTCTTAGTCCCCTGAATGGACACAACACGATTTCTCGATCCTTTCACGTGTGGATGGACATTTGGGTAGTTTGGGGTTATTACAAATAAAGCTCATGGTAAAGAGCGCGTGTATCCAATGATCTGCCTTGGACGTTCACATGTAAGTCTTTGCAAGGATGTAGCTTATATATTTCTCTTGGGTAAATGTCAAACAGAATCACTAGGACACATGATAGGTGCATGATTAATTTTTGGAAGAAACTGCCATACTGTTTCCCAAACAGGTTGTACCATTTTCCATTCTCACCCACAGTGTACATGAGTTCCGTTTACTCCACAAGAGCTGTATGAGTGTTTGAAAGGACATGGGATCTCCTGTCCATGCAACATGTACTAAGTACAGGTTTGTCTACTTTCTAGGAACTGGACAGAAGTTGACCATTCTAAATAATTAAAAAGGTGTATTTTTAATTTCTGCCCTCTCCCTGTAACACAGACGATAATAAAAGTATCAAAATAGATCAAAAAGAACAAAATACATCCATCTTGTAAATACCATACAACAAGCCCATCAGGGTAGATGCTAAAATTGAGCCACCAAATCCATCTTACAGGCAAGAAAACTGAGGACAAATAAATTACCCATGGTCACTGAGCTACTTAAGAAGTGGTAGGACCAGGATTTGAACCCAGAGGTCTGAACACTGACCTAGCTCTTAACTACTCCTGTATCCCCTTCGGGAGGTCAAGGCAGGCGGATCACCTGAGGTCAGGAGTTCGAGACCAGCCTGGCCAACATGGTGAAACCCCATCTCTACTAGAAATACAAAAATTAGCCAGGCATGGTGGTGGGCACCTGTATTCCCAGCAATATATACCAGTTATACATTCCTAAATGCTGTTTGTTTTACAATAAATAATCCTGTGAACTATCTCTAGCATCCGTTTCCAGTTCTACCACAAAGATAATGGATTACAAATCTTTAAGAAAGAGACCATTTAATAAGCCCTGGAATATCTTTTTGCACTAAAGCATCAGAGCAAATGTTCAATTCATACAACATTTCTACATAATATAAAATCATCAGAGCAGTGACAGAATAGATGTTGATTAACTCAACCCAGCATATCTCACCTATTAAGTGCAGAAGTCAGTCCTAAGAAGTGAGGGGCATTATTTCAAAGAACATGGCTTATTTTTAATAAATTGCTTTTCTGGTGACAACAAGAAAAAAATCTCACAAGCAAGCAGGCTTATTATCCACTGTATCTCCGACTGCTACGGTTTCACAAAACCCATCCAGTTACTAAAAGACCTTACCATAAAGACCCCCAGGGCTACAAGATAACCAGGTCAGCAATTTGTTGTTATTTTAAAACTTGTGGGAGTTTGTTGCCATAGTTCTGAAAGGGTAAAAACAGAGGGCAATTGTGCAGTCACCTCTTTGTCTACAGAAAGCCTAAGAGTACAATAGGGACCAAGGATAGCACCTGCATTAAGGAGAAAGCAAGGAAAACAACATTTCCTAGAGGCAGCAGACTGTGACATTGACCATGGTATACAGAATATTGATTTGTAACCAAAAAAGAAGAAAGGCTGGAAAAAATAATCAGCATCTCCCCACCACTCCAACAAAAGGGAAGGAAATTGCTCTATTAGCAAGATGATGTACAGGTAGAAGAATCATAGAGTGAAGGAAGATTATTCAATCACAAATCAACACATATTTAATACTGGCTGCAAAGCACTGTACTAGGCTGAGGTGGGCAGGTAGACACCAGGGGCGGGGGGTTTAGATATACAAACAAGAAGTAGGAAACAAGGTCTCTACCCCAATTTGAAGTTTATCATCAAGTTGGGGAAAGGGATTGTACTTTACATAAAATCATGACACGTAGAGTCTCATATAATAATTATACACCACTGACATCTTTGCTAACACTACATACAGCCACTTGTTATCTACTTCCAAAATGATGTTTCATTTAATCCTCACAAAAATCATGAGATAGCCATTATTCTTATCTCCATTTTACAGATTATTAAACTGACTGGGGAATGGTTCCAGGACAGGCACCTGACCATGTGGCTAGTAAGTGGTAAGGCTGGGAACCCAATGTGGCTCTGGTAACTCCAAAGCTGATGGTCTTAGCTACTAGGTTACAAAATCTCTACGAAGGCTTCAGAAACTTGTGGGAGAATGATCCCTCCGGGTAGTGAGGGCCAGGAAGTCTTCCTGCAGGAAGGAGGGATAGGAGATTCTAAGGAAACTGAAAAGAAAGAGGTACTACAAGAAAAGGAGAGACTTCAGAAAGAGACTGGACAACCACTAGGTGGGATGTGGTCAAGTCCCCAAATGTTCACCAGTTACTTCATACGCCAAGCCCTGGGGACACAGTACTGAATAAATCAGAGTCCCTTGCCCTCTGGGGACTACTGTCTATCAAGGGAAGCAGGCTACCTCAACAAGAGTGGATCTCCCAGCCAGGGACATACTCCTGACACTCTTATGACACCCAGCATCCATACCTGAGCCTAGAGAGAACAGCAGGTGTTTCTGTTTCCCAGGTGGCATGGTATTGCCATAAACCAGTAGCATAAAGCCAGTTTTTTTCAATCATTACACTCACCAGCTTAAACATTTTTTTCTTAGTTTTGATGATACTTGCATTATTTTAAATTATGAGGATAGAAAGAGGCTTTAAAAATATGTTAATATCACTCTATCTTAAGTTAGCACACTAGAACATAAATGACATCATAAGACATAACCACATCCCTCTCGTTTCTTGCCCCCAACTCTTCCCTTACTGAGAAACTCAGGCTTAGAGCCATCAGGTGGGAAAGGATCAGGCAGGTGCCAGCAAGGGATGGAGGAGGGGGTGCCATGGTGGCCCAGAAAAGGGAAAAATTAGAAGGAAGCCCATCGTGTTAAGTTGGAATGTGAAGTATTGGTGTGAATCAGGGGTTTCAAGATAGACACACCCGTGTGTGCGCCCTGCAGCAGCGTGCACATACAGAGATACACAGGTCATCCTCATTATTTGTAGATCCCGTATTTGCAAATCCACTTGCTAAAATTTACTTGTGACCCCAAAATCAATACTCCTGGCACATTTGCAGTCCCTCATGGACAAGTGCAGAACAGCAAAACATTTGAGCTGTCAGCCTTGCATGTTCCCAGCTGAGGTCACCCAGCAACACTCTGCTTTCTTGTTTCAGTCTCCTAAATGTCTCCGTTTCACAGTTTATTTAGTGCCAAGCTTTTTGCATCTTCTGCCTTTTGTTGATTGTGCTGTTTAAAACGGCCCCTAAACATAGTGCTGAGGTGCTGTCTAGCATTCCTAAGCAGAAGGAGGCTGTGATGTGTCTTACAGAGAAAATGCATGTGTTAAGTTTTGTTCAGGCTGTTGTCCCTGAATTCAATGTTAATGAATCAACAATATATATTAAGTAAGGTATATTTAAATAGCAACACACATAAAACAAGATTATGTATTGACTGGCTCACAAAAATTTTGTGACCAGAGTCCTACAGGAATTCAAGCCTGTATTTCTCCTAGGAACTATTTGCTAATTCAGTATTTGAAGAGCCTTTACAGAATATAACTGCTGTAATAAAACAATTACTGTAAATAACAAGAATCAATGGAATTCCTTAACTCTGTACATTGAGGTAGTCTAGGATGAGTGATATCCAATAGCAAAAAGCATATTTAGTACTCAGATCTTGACTTCTTTTTTTTTTTTTTTGAGACGGAGTCTCGCTCTGTCACCCAGGCTGGAGTGCAGTGGCCGGATCTCAGCTCACTGCAAGCTCCGCCCCCCGGGGTTACACCATTCTCCTGCCTCAGCCTCCCAAGTAGCTGGGACTACAGGCGCCTGCCACCTCACCGGGCTAGTTTTTTGTATTTTTTTAGTAGAGATGGGGTTTCACCGTATTAGCCAGGATGGTCTCGATCTCCTGACCTCGTGATCCGCCCATCTCGGCCTCCCAAAGTGCTGGGATTACAGGCTTGAGCCACCGCGCCCGGCTTGACTTCTGATTATCTTTTTTTGTCATAAAAGAAAGCAAGGCTCTGTGGAAAAACGGCTAGTTCTAGGGTTGGAGCACAGTAAGTACAAGATGAGCCTGGTAGGTCTTATTGTGCCAGAAAGCAAAGAATTGTTCAAAGAATGTTGGAGATGGATTGAAAGCACATAGTTTGAAAGGGCGTCTACTGGCTAAATCCAGAACAATTTGCACGTCAAAATAATGATAGTAACATTATAGCTTGATGAATAAAATATGAAACATAAGTCCACACTGGTATAAATAAATGAATTAAATACAATGAAATTTTCATGAGGGATGGGATAGCTACATAGTTTCAAAGTACCCCTACACAAAGAGAATAACTTTTCCCGAGGCAAAAGCTAGCCAAGACCACCTCAGTCAAACTTCCGTCAAGTGACGAGGTAGGCACCATCGGTAACAGGACACATCTAGATTGGGCACCACATGATGGGGTGCAAAAAGAACATGGCATCCCTTCTGTGATATTCCTGCCAACAAAGCATCAGCTGAATTCAAGAATGTAGAAAGACACAAACCTCAACTAAGGGATACTCTACAAAATAACTGGCCTTTCACCTTCAAGAGGGTCAAGGTTATGAAGGTCAAGGAAAGGCTTGTGAACTGTTCCAGCCTGAAGGAGACTAACAGCACAAGACAAGTTAAGGCAACACATGACTCTGAACTTGACCCTTTCACTATAAAGGACATGGCTGGTACACTGGGTAAAACCGGAATGGCATCTGAGAATCAGATGATAGCAATTTTGATGAGTGCACTGTGGCTGTGTTCAAGGATATCCTTTTGTAGGAAATATCTGCTAACATAAAAGAAATGGTGGGTGATTGTGCATTAGGTCACCAACTTACAATCAGATGGTTCAGAAACCTTTTTTGTGCTATATTTTCAGCTTCTCTATAAGTTTGTGATTGTTTCAAAAACTTTTCAACTATTATTTTAAGGCTGTGTAACATAGAACAGTCAGTGTGACAAGGGAGGAGGCCCGCGGGAACATTCATCTTTGTTTCTTCATCTATCCCTAATGTCACTCACCACCACCACCATTGCAAGCCCACAAACCCTCCAGGCTAGTGCCTGGCCTCTACGCTCCCTTGAACAGCCACAATGCCTACTGGAATTCTCTACCCAAACAGACCTCCTATTACCCATCTTATCCCTCCTCTGACTTCTGTACGGTCCTAGCGCCACTCCACCCCTAATCCCACAGGCTCTCCGTTGTTTAGAAATAATCTCCCTCAAGTTCTCTCCTAGACCCCCTCTCCTCCTGGTCCATCCCATGTACCCTCAGGCCTTGCATTCACCAGTTCTGCACAGAAGCCAGATCTCTCCCTTGCACCCCTTATCTAAGTCTACCCCCCACCTCCCCAAGGTCTTTCACAAGCATAGCAAATTCATCTTACTCAAAAATAAACTCATCACCTCTCCCTTGTCTCCATGTCTTCCCAACTTGCTTCCCTCCTGTGTCGCTGATCTCAGTAACTTCACAATCCACTCACCTCCCAACACCAGAAATGGAGGGTCATCCTAGACACCAATGTTAACTCCTAAATCACTCTCAAACCTGTGCTTTCCTCCTACTCTATGACACTGCCATCCCATTGTCTCCTGTCCAAATTCCTGCAACAGCTTCCCAGCTAGGCTCCTCACGTCTCTTCTTACGCTTCTTCAGTGCACTCTCCACATCCCAGCCAGTGTACTCCTGAAAATTCAAGTCTGACTACAGCTCACTAAGCTTAAATCCTATAATGGATGCCCACTATTCTTAGGGAGACATCTAACACCACCCCCGCTGCTTATTAGATCTTCCAAAATCCATTTATCAACCCTAACTCTGTCTTAAACCCTCTGCACCAACTATATAAAAATATTTTCCTTTTCCAACAATGCTGCCAACATTCAGCAGACTGCCTGGCACTTTGTAGATGCTCAATAAATGTTTGTTGAATAAATGAATGTCAATTAGAGTCAATTAGATCCAGGGATGGGGAGAGTGAGTAGTAGACCAACTTAATATTTCACAAACTCAAATCTTCAGATACGCCAAAGTATTGAACACACAACTCATGTCCTTGGCAAAAGCCTAACAAAAATGTCAGAGAGCTTGCATAAAATTGGCAGCTCAAATTCAAGGTCCTTGAGGTTAGACATTAGCAAAGAAGGGAAACACTTGTTCACAGTCAAGCAGGCAGCAGTTACACTACGGCTGGCTGTTGCATGCCACAGCATGACTCAATTCCACTACACTTAATGTGTGGGCTGTACTCCCCATGGTGTGTAGATGGTGAACTCAAAAAGTGAGGTGTGTGTGCATACACACACATACATGGACTTGTGCACACACACACAAAAGAGCAGGGAAGTGGGGAAATCGGGCCTTTTCCACATAGAGGTCAAATAAACCCTAAGGAATGAAGACAAAATCACAGCTAAAAACCAAAAGGGCCCCTTCTACAGAAACGCACTTGGTACACAACAGTTTGAAAGGAAGAATCCTTTTGAACTTTTCGCTTATTATTCCTTATATTTTCTGTAAACTCCATTATAATACAGCCATTCTGGAGGCTTTGCTAAAGAATAGCAGCCAATATGCTCCCAACTGCTGTCATCCACTTTACTTTAGGTATTGCTGAAATTCAAAGGAGAGATGAAGTCAAGAAAGAACAATCTAAAGGCAACAGAATAAAGCTGTTCTAGCTTAAAACCATCAAGGAAATGGAATCAGTAATCTAATTAAGAAGGTAGGTGGCACGGGTGGGCTAGCATCATCCTTTTAAGCATCCGAGAGCCCTTGTAGTCAGGATGACAAATAGAAAGCTACCATGACTTCTGTGACCCAAGGCTGCTCTGATGCCTATTAAGCATGAAGAGAGATCTTTTCCCCGGAGGAAAGAGAAAGTCTAATAGGAAGTCAAGGGCGCTTGAAGGGCAGGAGAAAGCCCCACAAGCGCAAAAAGGAAACAACCTCCAAGAGACCCAGGATCACGGGCAAGAAAATTCCTGCTGTGAAGAGGCATGAGTGGCTCAGCCATATGGAAAACTCATCCAGAGATGAGGAAGGGGCAGAGGACTCCAGGCAGCGGTAGCGGTGACGGCGAGGAGGATGATGATGATGGTGGTGGCAGTGGTGGAGGTGGTGATGGTGACCACACAACAACAGCGGCCCACCGTGGAGTACTTGCTCTGTGCCAGGCCTGCACCGAGCATCGCCTTACAACAAACACTGTGAGGAGGGTGCTTGCTATTCATTTCACTCCACTCTACGCAGCAGATGACACAGCTACAGACTGACGCTACAATCTACACAGCTATTAAAGTGGTAGGACTCAGGCTTCAACCCAAGTCTGCCCAGTTTCAAAATCAATGGCCTTCTATTTGAAGTACTATTCCCGGTTACTTGTGAATGACTGTTCTTATCCAGATGAAAAAAGGCAGTGTCTGTTGGATAGGAAGTCAGCCAACAATACTAGGGTGAAGGAATGCTGTATCGCTGACCTTACACTTGGGTTAGCATAATAAAAGCTTCAGTATTGGATGACCAGGACCACGTTCTGACTCATCATCCTCCATGGGGGAAATCAACTACTACTAGGCCTGGCTAGATTCTACTATCACTAAACTTTTTTACTGTTAAACCACAGGCATTCCTTTCCTGGTATTATTCACAATAATTTCAACCTAAAAAATACCTTTTTAGGCCGGGCGTGGTGGTTCATGCCTGTACTCCCTGCACTTTGGGAGGCTGAGTGTTTGGACGAACCGAGGCAAGATGGTGCACTTGCGGGTTCTTCATCACTAACTTTTCCCACGCGCGCGAAAATGCAGCTGGCGCCCGGGAAGGTGCAGACCAACTGGGCATGCGCCAGGAGACGTCAATCTGAAGAGACCAAGATTTACCTGGTCGCACCTGCGGAACAGCCCCCGACACGCCCGTGCCCCGCCTATTGCCTTCCCACTTCTAGAAAAGCCGCTCCCGGCCAGCGTCCCGCGCGGACTTCCCGGCCCCCCCACTCCTGTCAGGACTGTGTTAGGAAGTCCGTCCGAGGGCTTCACCGGATGACTCTCTTGGCCTCCTTTGCCGGAGGCCGACAGACCTCTCCCTATCCACCTTCTTCCCTGGGTGACCAAAATAAATTTGCAGTTTTGCTCCTACCCTTGCCTACCCGCTGGTTCTTTTGTGCCCGCTCTGGTGGTCTTAGAAAAACAAATCACTGAGGTGGGCAGATTACCTGAGGTCAGGAGTTCGAGACGAGCCTGACCAACACAGTGAAACCCCATCTCTACTAAAGAATACAAAAAATTAGCCAGGCGTAGTGGCAAGCGCCTAGAGTCCCAGCTACTCGGGAGGCTGAAGCAGGAGAATGGCGTGAACCCAGGAGGCAGAGGTTGCAGTGAGCCGAGATTGTACCACTGCACCCCAGCCTGGGCGACAGAGCAAGACTCTATCTCAAAAAAAAAAAACAAAAAAATTAGCCAGGCGTGGTGGCAGGTGCATATAATCCCAGCTACTCAGGAGGCTGAGGCAGGAGAATTGCTTGAACCTGGGGAGGCAGAGGTTGCAGTGAGTAGAGATTACGCCATTGCACTCCAGCCTGGGCGACAGAGTGAAACTCATCTCAAAAAAAAAAAAAAAAAAACACTTTTTGAAATGGTAAACACACTGTCTTCTTATTAGGTTCTCTCAGTCATCTCTAGTGCTATTGACTAATACTACTTCACTAGTGACACTGGTATAACACGACTACCTCTAGACAAGTCTATCAAAATATGTCACATGAAATGTATCTGAGGAAGGGAAATTCTGACAGACTGCCCTTCTACCCCTGATTGTGGTACCAGGCACATCTGAAGAGGCATTTCGTGAAGATGGGAAGGGTAGTTCGCTTGCAGCTTGGGGAGGCTGCAGGTCTAAACATCATATATTGATTGCCTAGACCTCTTTGCCGCTACGGTGTCCAACGTGATTTAGACACACCAATGACATGGGTTTATGGGTGACTCTGGTGTTCAACCAAGTCACAAGGAAGAAAAGCAGAGCACAAAGTTATCCATAAGAAGCAAGACCTCCTCGTGGAGGAGGCGTGTGTCTGAGCTGGCAGGTCAAGTGCCGGATTCTCAATTCAACAGCCTCTCACAGCAACAGCCGCAGCCTAACTTCCCTGATTCTGGTAGGAAAAGATGGTGCTGGGGATAGCGAGTAGACCGGAAGCTCAACCCAAAGCCTGTTCCTCCCAAACTGCCAAGGATTCTGGACGCGCTTGCCCCTGGATTAAATCGACTCCAGCTTTAATTCCCTAGAGTAGATTCTGTGTCCAACACAGGAAATGTGAATAAAAACAAGAAGCTCATTGGTTTTACTAGTTTATTAAATTTGTAAAATATTAGGTATAAAATACTCAGCCACAAAGGATAAGGAAACAAACTCAATTTATTTTAATTATATTTTAGTCTAATACCATTTAGGCTAGGATATTTCATATAAACTATAGTACTGCCCAATTTTATAAACTTAAACCTATACTGTAATTCAACTCATTCATAAACATGAGATAACTTGACCTACTTTCTAGCATATTCGGCTCCTTCTTGTCTGCATTAATCTGTAGTGACATTTTAAAAGTTGCTCTAATAATTTCCATTATATGAAAATGCACTTTTCATTTACATCACCTTTGATTTTCTTCCCACAAACAAAATACTGTTTTTTCAAGTTAGCCTGCAAATGTAGTAAGAAACAAGACATAGAGGACAGCTGATACAAAAAGTTCACCTCTGATGGGCTCAATTTTGGGTTTCTTAATGTGGGAAAAGGGGAAGGAGGAAGAAGAGGCAAAGAATGAGAAAATTTTGCCCTAGGTCCACATGCTGCAGGATGGTAGGTTTGGGTCAATGTATAATCTGTGGAAAATCATAGAACACAGCTTTGAGAGATTAATATAAATCCCTTATTGAATAATATGAGCTCCATGCTTCCTGATAGTTCCGTAATCTCAAATAATTTAAAAAAAAAAAAAAAGATGACAACGAAGAAGAGAAGAAATCCACTTTCCACTCCCACAGCCGCCTTCCAACTATACACTGCAACCACCAACACCCTCCTGAACCTGGGCTCCTTCCCTCTTATGAAGCTCTCTTTAATACACTGTTAACAATCGCCCCCCAACCGTCCTGTTTCCTTCTTTTTTTTTCTTTTTGATACAAGGTCTCACTTTGTCACGCAGGCTGGAGTGCAGTGACTCAATCACAGCTCACAGCAGCATCGAATCTTCTGTCTCAGCCTCCCAAGTGGCTGGGATGGGAGGTGCATGCCACTACCCACTACCCCCAGCTAATTTGTGTGTGTGTGTGTGTGTGTGTGTGTGTGTGCGGTGTTCGTTTTGTTTTAAGAAATGGGATCTCACTTTGTTGCCTAGTGTGGTCTCAAACTCCTAGGCTCAAGTAATCCTCCCACCTCAGCTTCCCAAAGTGCTGAATTACAGTAGACAGCCACTGTGCCCTGCCCTGACAACCCTTTTGAGCAACTCCCTCATACGTGCAAGAATTTTCTATGGCTCCCAAATGCCTAGAGCACAGGTTGACAAACTATGGCTCAAATGCTAAGAATGGTTTTTATAATTTTAAAGGGTTAAGGAAAAAACCCAAATGAATTATATTTCATGATACATAGAAATTATATGAAATTCAGATTTCAGTGTCCATAAATCAAGTTTCATTGGAACACAGCCACACCCATTTATGACTTGTCTATGCCTGCTTTCTGTGTGCCAATAGCAGAGTTGAATAGCTGCAACACAGGCAGTAGCCTCAAATATTTGTAGTTGAGTCCTTTGCCAGAAAAGATTGCTAACTTCTGGCCTGCACTGTAAAATCCATAGCCTTTGGCCCAGCAATACAGGTCATCAAAATATCTAACAGGCCTTCCTATAAACCTTATTAACTTGAAGACAATGTAGACTCCACTGAAACGTCCTTCTCTATTTCTCCCAAAATGACTTCCTTTTCCTTTCCTGCTCCAAAGCTCTGTTCACTCCCAATAGTCTGTAGACATCCTGCTTTGTCTTTACAAAGGGAGTCACCTCATATATACATTTAACTTCCATGAGGTTAAAAAAGAATAATGATTTTAAGAGTATCAAGGCTATTCTCCACAAAGCTATTTGTAATTGTAAAAGATGAAAACTACCCAAATGTCCATCAGTGAGGCACAGGTTGAATAAGGGAGAGCAAATCCACACAATGGAGGAGGAGGCAGATGCACAAAAGAGTGAGGACTCTCTCTCTCTCTCTCTCTCTCTCTCTCTATGCCACTACAGAAGAGCAACTAGAGGAAATTAAATAAATAAAGCAGAGTGGAGAAACGTGCATGCAGTATGCCTCGCTTAACTAAGAAGGGAGGGAGATACTAATACAAAAGTAGGCGCACATTTGCTAACAAATATTTAAAAAAAAAAAAACACTACAAGGTAAACCATAATTTTTTCCATTGTTACATATGGGGTGGGAGAAAATAGGATGGAGAGAGAACTGGGGTAAAAGCAAACACCTCTAGCTATAAACTGAATGTTTGCTTCCCCAAAATTCATATGCTGAAACCTTATCCCCAGTACTGTGGTATTTGGAGCTGGGGCCTTTGGGAAGTGATTAGGACATGAAGGCTCAGCTCTCATGGAATTAGTGCTCTTATAAAAGAGGCCCCAGAGTTGCCTTTCCCTTTCTGCCATGTGAGGATACAACAAGGTGGCTGCATCTGTAAACCAGCAAGTGCACCCTCATCAGACACTGAATCTGCCTGTGCCCTGATCCTGGAATTCCCAGCCTCCAGAGCTATGAGCAATACAATTTCTGTTGTTTATAGGCCACCCCATTTATAACAGCCAAAATGAACTAAGAGACTACAGAGTAAGATTTCATAGATGAGACTCTGGAACCCTGACAATACTGTACATAATTATTTAAAATTGAAATTGAAAAAAGGAACCTCTAAAAACATAAAATAAAAACCAATGAACCTAACTATGTATTCAGTTGGTGGCACAATCACAGAGCGAAGGCCTATTCAAAATATCTTTCAAATATATACTGTTGTGTATGCAGCATGAGATAAAGCAGGTGAAAAAATATGACGGTATCACTGAGAACTGGATTTTTGGCACGGATGAAAGAACAGAGTATATCATTGATGAAACTAAGTAAAAATCCTGCCCATCTGAATTTCACCTGGAAGTACCAGTATGAACTAATAATCTACACACACACCCTAGTTCTGTCCACTGTAAGTATCCAGAAACAATGATAAATACAGTAGCAAGAAACATGCCTTGTTTCTATATTGTGCCTTCTAAATACTCAAGGAAACCAGGGCTCCTTGGAGAACTGGCAGATCTCAGTCTGGGGCAAGAAATGGGTAAGACAATCCCATAACATTTGATCTCACCAGAAAGTACACAAAAATACGAAAAATTCATGAGTCATGTCAAAAGGACTCGGGAGCCAATTTAGATTCCACTGTCCAAATACAGGACAATTTGAGCATCAATAAGTATATTAAATTGAAACACATCAATTAAATTACACTAAAAAAAGAAATAAATAAAATCTCAGGGATCACTTTTGGATACTGCTGCTTTGAAAATAAAAGAACTTATTTATCCTGACTTTCCAAGATAAATTTCAGGGTGAACAAATAAATGATGAGAGTATAAAGTTATAAAGTTCCTCTTTATATAAGTATTCTAGTATATAAACAAGGTAGGAATGATAAGAATTAGAATATCACTATTTTGCAATCACTAATGAATTAAGAGATACAGGCAATGATCATCAATTGCTAATAATGTAACAAAGAGTCTACAGTTACTATGTATTTCTCAATGGAAATATATAGCCTGCCTACATGTATTCTTGCCAAAGAACAAACTCATAAAATAAAAAACATACCCCAAGAGATCTGAGTCTGACCAAACCTTCATATTCAACTAACAAATCATAGAAAATACAAGGAAGAGAGGAACATGTTAAACAGCACAGTGGGAAAGCAACCACCAAAATCCGGACTGTAGAACCAAACTGTGGGGTTTCTCAATCTTGGCACAACTAACATTTTGAGTCAGATACATTTTTGTTGTGGGGGGATTCCATGTGCTGTACCATGTGTAACAGCATCTGTGGCCTCTACCCACTCAATGTCAGTAGCATTCCCCAGTTGTGACAACCAAAAATGTCTCCAGATATTGCTAAATATCCCAAGATTGGGAAAGAGAATTATCCCTGTGTGAGAATCTCCGCTCTAAAAAATAAACAACCCAGTTTCATCAACAAATCACAAGGGTCAGAGAAGGTATCGAGAGATAGAGAAGAAGCCTATAGATGAAAAGATTAGAGACATATTAACTAACTGCAATGAATAAGTCTCATTTGGATCCTGATTCAAAGAAACTTAAATAAGACAATTGAGAAAATCTGAACATTAGCTTGATATTGGATAATATTCAGAAACTATTAACTTTTATATTTTTGGCACAATAAGAGAATGTAGGTAATTTTTAAGTTCTATCTATTTGACACATATCCTGAAATAGTGACAGGAAACAATAAAGAGGTGCTTCAAAATAATGGGTGGGAAGGGGGAAGTGGACAGAAAAAAGACTGGCTCAGAATTAATCATCTGTGGACTTGGGTAATACACGCACAGTTCTCTATAAAATCCTCTTCACTTTTGAATATGTTTGAAAGTTTCCTTTTTTAAAAGTATGAATAAACAAATCTGGCAGGCAGTTCCATTCCCATTTCTCTCGGTGAGCATGTGAGGCCACGTGACTGTGGGAGGGAATATAGGAATTTATAGTGCCCTGGGCTTGTCAGTGCTTCTTGGGATCCCGTCTTGATGCTGAGAATGAGTCCATTGTTGAAAACATGGCCCTTAAACACAGGGGCCAACTGCTTAGCAGCAGGCTGCTCCAACACTGCAGGAAAAGTCCACTTGCTGGACTCACTGGGAGACAGAATACTGGCCTCTAATGTGGCACCTTCCTAAGGGGTATTCACGAGAAATTATGTCTATAAGGAATTTTTGCCTGATGTGCTGAATTTCGTTCACCCCAAGTAAGGTTCCACCGCACCGCACCAAAATTTTACTCATCCTGGAAAGAGCCCAAGTCGCTGCACAGCCTCTGTGAGCCCTCCCATCAGTCCTCAACAGCCCCCTCAGGACTTCATTCCAGGTGAGAGAAAACTAAACTTCTGTCCTGTATAACCCACTTTGTTTTCAGTCTTTTCAGCTACATGCGGGAAAAACTCACATCAACTCGGAGGAAATCCCACCTCCTCTTGGAAACCTGCTCTACCCGCTCGAGCAATATCCCCTTCTTCCTCTCAACTTTCCTTCTGCTCATCTGTCATCTACCACAGACCCCTCGGCACTGCAGTGTTTTTGGAAACATGTAAACACGACAGAACAACGCCCAAGTCGTCGTATCCTCCACGGTCAATTTTTATTTCCTTCCTAGTTTAGGGTATTGAATCCACTTCCTCTGAATCCAAACTTCTGAGAAGAGTGGCCAACAGGGACAGCAAGCCTTCCCTCCCACGTTCACACAGCTCACCCTCCATGCCGGCAACAACCTCTCTAAAGGGAAGGCAAATGAACCCAGCATCCGGGACCACCTGGGTGAGCGAAGCCAAAAGTTCTCCTGCAGGACAGATTGAGTAATTCCCCATCCCTTAGAGATCAGTAAACTGAAGAATATAGAATATATCTGGGAAATATTTAGGATCAGGTAAAAAGGCTTTGTAAACTTCACTGATGTTCCCCCTCTTGATGAACGGTTGGAGTCTGCCTCAGATTTACATTTTCCAAATAGATTTGTGCCACTACATCATTTGTATCCAGGTTTCACCGGATATGTAAAGCTGTGAAGATTACTGATCTTTGTATAAGAGAGTAAAAGCTGTCACATACAGATTACAAATCTATTTGCTCAGCATTCTATCCTGTCCTTACATACCATCAATATAAAAAATTTCAAGTCAGAGTGAGATCACTGTAAGCTGATGGTAGGGTAACCTTGGACTACTTATTACTATCAAGTTTAAATGTGGGACATCACCCTTGGTCATCACTGCAACCGGTTAAATATTGACTTCCCTCTATCCCTTCAGACTTGACCTCACTAAAGCCAAATGTCTCCTCCTTAAGTAACTGAGGCACAGCTCTAAAGATGTTTCCTTTTATTCAATACCTATTTGGGGGCATAAACATCATTGGAAAAGAAGCATATTTGCACGGAGACAGCACATGTTAATGCCACCACCCTGGCCTGACACAGAAGTAACAAGGAGGAACTGCATCCACAGCCACCCAATCCTCAATGTGCTATTCCAGGGGAAAGCAGAGAACACTTCTTTGGTAATAGGCCTGTGGAGAGACACCTGGTTCCACGGTCAAGGCTTCATCTAGTTCTGCCTAGTGAGGAGGAGTGGGAAGGACACCAGCACTGTGTAAGGGCCCCATCGCCCAGGACACCTGCCAACCATCCGCTCACTACCACAGGAGGAAACTCACAAACACCAGGATACTAAAAGATTTATTCAGACCACCATTCTGAATTTACTTTTGACACTTCTATTTTCTCTCCATTCCTGAGAGAAAATAGAAGTGTCAAAAGTAAAACTTGATTATCTTTCTAAACTTTCTTCCAAAATAACCACAAAAATACATGAAGCATTAAAACAATCAAATGGACTTGACTTACACAGACACACTTCAGGCTATGAGAAAACACAAAATACAATAATGGTCATTGATAAAACACCTTTTCCCATTTACCAGTGGGGTTGGTAAGAGGTCCAAATTCTCGCATCAAATTCACCAAGGGAACATCAGGCAGAGAAGGATGTTCCGCTGTCCACACACAGCAGAGTTCTTTAGAATGAGCTCCTGGCCACAAGGCAAACCCACAACAAGACGAGACTGGGAGCGAGGCAGAGCTGACTCTGCTACAGCAGCAGCGATTTTCTGGGGTAAAAACAGAGGTCTGTGGAGGAACGTGTGCGAGACATGCCAGAGCCAGAGAAGTCTTTTCCCACCTATAAAATACAGCTGGCCACCATGCTTTCAGCCTGCCACAGGATCCAAGAAGCACTTCCCAGTACAGGAAAGGTCTCAGAAGTCACCCACCCAGGGTCTAACTTCTTTGTGTGTGAAATGTCAGTGATAACATCTGTTCTACAAGGCTGGTGTGAGAATTTCAAGAGACACCAGGCTTCAAGGATATAGGTGCCTAACATTTCAGGTCCTCAATACATGATTGCAAATTTTATAGATCAGGCCACTGCACCATCTAAGACACCACAGCCTGGGCTGATTCTCCAATACATCCCTAATCTGAAACTCTGAAATCTGAAATGTTCCAAAGTCTGACACTTTCTGAGTGCTGCCAAGACACCACAAGTGGA
The DNA here is from genome assembly GCF_000951035.1 of Colobus angolensis palliatus. Classification (NCBI taxonomy): domain Eukaryota; kingdom Metazoa; phylum Chordata; class Mammalia; order Primates; family Cercopithecidae; genus Colobus; species Colobus angolensis. The sequence goes on from NW_012115043.1 coordinate 9,051,893, forward strand.
AAATTCCATACCTGACCTCATGTGACACGTCACAGTCAACGTACAGTCAAAACTTTGTTTCACGCACCAAATTATTTTAAATAATGTATAAAATTACCTTCAGGCTATGTGTAGCAGGTATATGGAAAACATAAACTTCATGTATAGACTTGGGTCCCGTCCCAAAGACATCTCATTATGTGTATGTAAATATTCCAAAATCTGGGGGAAAAAATGAAATCTGAAGCACTTCGGGACCCAAGCAGTCTGGAACAGGAATGCTCACGCTGTAGTAATCACGAGCTTTCTTTGGCCACTGGCACTTGCTGAGCCCTGTGCAGCGTGCCTAGAGATCAGCCTGTCCTGACCAAGGAGGGTGGGCTGTGAAAGCAAGACCTCCAGAAACAAAGCCGGCTCCTGAAGGAGGCAATGGGATGACTGAGAACCTAGAAGAACTGGAGGCTAGATTCAAGACAGCTGCTGTGGTATAAAAGGGGAATCCATTTAAACATACTCCACTGAGGGGCAAAAGGGTGAGGACTTCAGGCTCTGAGGATTAGAATCTCACTCTACAACTAGGTTCCAATGGGAACAGCATCTATTTAATCACAATACAGGAAACACCACTTGTTGGTTTTTAACATTCAGAATCTAAAGATAAAATCATGGAAGGCTTTATTGAGTAGAGACGGGGTTTTGTCATGTTGGCCAGCCTGGTCTCAAAGTCCTGACCTCAGGTGATCCACCTGCCTTGGCCTCCCAAAGTGCTGAGATTACAGGCATAAGCCACTGCACCTGGCCTTTTTTTTTTTTTTTTTTTTTTTGAGGCGGAGTTTCACTCTTGTTGCCCAGGCTGGAGTGCAATGGCACGATCTCGGCTCACCGCAACCTCCGCCTCCCAGATTCAAGTAATTCTCCTGCCTCAGACTCCCTAGTAGCTGGGATTATAGGCATGTGCCACCAGGCCCAGCTAATTTTGTATTTTCAGTAGAGACGGGGTTTCTCCATGTTGGTCAGGCTGGTCTCAAACTCCCGACCTCAGGTGATCCACCCGCCTCGGCCTCCCAAAGTGCTGGGATTACAGGCGTGAGCCACTGCGCCCGGCCTGCACCCGGCCTTATAATTAAAATGTTAAACTATATTAACAAATAAAAATTATACAACATGCGATAATGTGTCATTTTTAAATATGTATTATCATAGAATGACTAAATCAAGCTAGTTAACATATGTATTACCTCACATATTTTTTGTGACAAGAACACTTTACATCTACTCTTAGCAATTTTCAAGAATACATTATTAACTGTAGTCAACATGCTGTGCAATAGATCTCTTGAACTTACTCTTTCTATCTAACTGAAATTTTGTATCCTTTGAACAACATCTCCCTAGCACTGGTAACCACCTCTATTTTTCTGAGTTCAACTTTTTTAGATTCCACATGTAACTAAGAATGTGGGTATTTGTCTTTCTATGCCTACCTTATTTCATTTAAGATAATGCTCTCCAGGTTCATCCATGTTGTTACAAATGACAATCTCCTTTAAGGCTGAATAGTATTTCATTGTGTATGTACACCACATTTTCCTTATCTATTCATCCACTGATGGACACTTACGATGATACCATATCCTAGCTACTGTGAACAGTGCTGCAATGAACATGGGAGTGCAGACATCTCCTCAACATGTAAGGTTACCGGATCACATGGAAGTTCTATTTTTAATTTTTTGAGGAGTCTCTAATCTGTTTTCCATTATGACCCCATTAACTTACATTCTTTCCAGTGATATACAGGAATTCCCTTTTCTCCACATCCTCGCCAACACTCATTATGTCTCATCTTTTTTTTTTTTTTTTTTTTGAGATGGAGTCTGCAGGACTCCTGGCTGGAGTGCAATGGTGCAATCTCAGCTCACTGCAACCTCTACCTCCCAGGTTCAAGCAATTCTCCTGCCTCAGCCTCCCAAGTAGCTGGGATTACAGGTGCCCACCACCACGCCTGGCTAAATTTTGTATTTTTAGTAGAGACGGGGTTTCACCATGTGGCCAGGCTGGTCTCAAACTCCTGACCTCAAGTGATCCCCACCTCAGCCTCCCAAAGTGCTGGGATTACAGGCGTGAGCCACCTCACCCAGCTCATCTTTCATTGTTTTGATGATAGCCATCCTAACAAGTGGGACGTACTATCTCACTGTGGTTTTAATTTTTATTTCCCTGATGATTCCTGATGAATATTTTTTCATATACCTGTTGGCCATTTGTGTATCTTCTTTTGAGAAATGTCTATTCAGATTCTTTGCTCATTTTTTAATAGGATTGTTTGTTTTTTTCTATTGTTTGAGTTCCTCATATATTCTGCATAGTAACCCCTTAGCAGATGCATGATTTACAAACATTTTCTCCCATTCTCACGCTGTCACCTCACTCTTGATTGTTTCCTAAGCTTTGCAGAAGTTTTTTAGTTTGATGTAATCCCATTTGTCTATTTCTCTTTTCATTGCCTGCGCTTTTGTGTTGACATCCAAAAAAAGTCTTTGCCCAGACCAATGTCACGGAGTTTTTCCCGTCTGTTTTCTTTTAATAGTTTTACTATTTCAGGTCTTCTATTGATGTCTTTCACCCATTTTGAGTTGATTTTTGTATATGATGTGAGATATGATTTAATTTCATTTTTTTGCATGTGGATATCCAGTTGTCCCAATACTATTTATTGAAGAGACTGCCCTTTCCCCCTTGTGTGTTCTTGGCACCTTTGTCAAAACTCAGTTGAGGTGGGCATGGTGGCTACATCTGTAATCCCTGCACTTTGAGAGGCTGACATAGGAGGATCACTTGAGCCTAGGAGTTCGAAACCAGCCTGGGCAACACAGGGAGACCCTGTCTCTCCAAAAATTTAAAAATCAGCTGGGCATGGTGGCACATGCCTGTAGTACTAGCTACTCAGGAGGCCAAAGTGAAAGGATCACTTGTGCCTAAGAGATCAAAGCCGCAGTGAGTCATGATCTCACCACAGCACTCCAGCGTGGGCGTCAGAGAGAGATCCTGTCTCAGAAACAAAACAAAACAAACAAGTAACAACAATAACAATCAACTGACCATAACTGTGGATTTCTTTCTGGGCTCTCTACTCTGTTCCACTGGTCTATGTGTCTGTTTTTATACCAGTACCCATGCTGTTTCGGTTACTACTGCTTTGTAGCATATTTTGAAGTCAGGTAGTATAAGGCCTCCAGCCTTGTTCTTTTCGCCCTAGATTGCTTTGGCTATTCAGGGTCTTTTGTGGTTTCATACAGATGTTTCTTATTTTTAGCCATTTGCATACAATATTTTGACTTAAATTTTTTAAATAAAAGATCCTCCATAAGACCATTGTTTAGATCACAGCAGTAGGATTTTCCTCAACGTTTATCAGGCTTTATAGTGGTGTGCTGACAGCACTGCAGCTGGCCTTACATGTGTTTATTTTAATCTTAGTAAAGTCATGTTTACACTCTATAAGTAGTACACTAGTTATTTTATGGATTTGGAAAGCTGTCCAATTCTCATTTATTGTAAACAGAATAGAATGGCCATTTTAGATCTTCACAGTATGGAATTTCGCAGCTAAAAAAGAAAGTGATTGTTTTTAAAGGTTCAAGTTCTACAAAAAAAATACTCAATTGCAGATAAATGTATTCTAGAGTCATCGAGTCCATGAAATCCAATCAATTCTTACATAGAAAAGTCTCAAATCTTGAGTTCTCCAGGAGGGCTTAACATGGAAAGAAATTAACTGATGAACATAATTAGCCAAAAAATGTAAGGAAACAGCATATCCTATACCATGGATTAATAAGTTTAATTATGAAAAATAGCCTGGATTTTTTTTTTTTTTTTGGTGACAGAGTCTTGCTCTGTCACCCAGGCTGGAGAGCAGTGGCGGGATCGCGGCTCACTGCAACCTCTGCCTCCCAGGTTCAAATGATTCTCCTGCCTCAGCCTCCTGAGTAGCTGGGATTATAGGCACCCGCCACTACGTCTGGCTAGTTTTGGTATTTTTAGTAGAGATGGGGTTTCACCATGTTAGGCTGGTCTCCAACTCCTGACCTAAGGTGATCCGCCCACGTCGGCCTCCCAAAGTGCTGGGATTACAGGCATGAGCCACCGCATCCGGCCTAGCCTGGAAATTGTTATTGTTGTTCTGAAACATTTACTAAGCACAAACAGCAGAGTGAGGAGCCCAGCCTAGGTCCAGGACTCTTGACTGACAATGCCAAGGAGGACTCTCAGTCACTCAGGGAGCCTGTAGGTGGGAGAACAAGTGATGCCTGCAGTCATCAAGAAGCATAATCCAAAGAATCAGCTAATGGAGGGTGGCAGGAAGACGAAAGTGCATAACAGGTTACATTTTTAATGAAGTAAAGGAAGCATAGAACAACTTCTCTTCACTGACATCATAGCCCGTAAGTGACTGGTACAGAATGACAAAGAACTGCAAAGATCCTCCTTTGAATTTCACAGATTCAACAATTCTCCCTAAACAGCAGTGGGAACTAAAAATTCCCTGAGAGCCAAAAACAGTAGTTTTCATTGAAAATAGATTTTAAAATATTTTTCTTACAAGCCTTCAAGGAACACAAAGGTCAGAATATTGCATTTAATCTCAAATTCAGAATATATCACGTCATTACATAAAATGCTAAACAAATCATTTATCATTCTCCCACCCCATCTATCAATCTCTCTTTTCTCACATGCACACGCATCCATGCATGCATGTAACTCTTTAAAGCATCATGTTTATTCCTACAAAGCGTGGCAGTCTCAAATTCTCAATTGCTCATCTCTACAAGATCTCATCCAGAATGTCTTAGCCTTATGAGAGGCTCAAGAACATGACTGATTGGTTACATTGTTCATTCATTAACTTTTATTCAGACTTGGACTGGTCCAGATCACTTAAAGCAATTCTCCTTCCTCTGGTTTATGTCAAAATAAAAGCTCCTGCTGGCATTTACTCATGACTTTATATACTTTCAGACATGTTAGGATTTCAGGTAATCTCTCCTATTCCTATACATTTAAGACAAATGTTTCTGTTGTTGTTCAATACAGCTTTTTCTTAAAAAGGGAAGAGAATAAATATTCCCGGGTAGAGGAAACCCATGTGAAGCATACCAGTTAGGCAATAAACCAACAGTTGACAGAGCAGAAAACTAGGTAAGTCTGTCAAATTTCATTTAGGTTTCCCAGAAAATCAGAATGTTAACACAAATGAAAGCCAGAAATCACTAAGGGAGAGTTCCAAAGGACTGAACCACCATATTCCAATCAACGCAGAGCACACGTAACTTCTCAGGACTCTCAGAAGCAGCTAGGATTGTGCAGGCTTCTTGGAATAGGTATTGCCACTCTTCCCCACATTATTTTGCTGTGCTAAATAATTCAGTCCTTTATTCCCTCTGTCTTCCTCCCACCCTCATCCTCACACATATCCCCACACCCCAAGGAGAAGTAAACAGAAAGCAGTTTTCCATTTCCCACAGATGACGGCTTAAGAATCCACCTGGAACACTCGTTTCAGATCTGAAGTCTTGGGAAAGGCTTCGATCTCATGTGTTTCCTGTCCACTGTGCCCCAGCTCTTTCAGCCAGATTGGACCACTCAGCACCCTCTGTGGGTCCTCAAAGGACAATATCCACCCCTGGATTCTCAGATGCTCCTCTGGGCAGGCAAGCTCTTCTCCATCCTGAGCACACCTGATTCCGCTGTCATCAGCTCGGAACTCTGGGCTGCGCCCTCGACCTCCACACCCAGCCTGGAGCTCCTCACACCCACGGTGTGCACTGGTCTCCTTGGAGTCTGCTATTCCACTCGCCTCACCCCTGGCTCTCAGCATCCCCACATCCCAGGCAGATACATAACTATCAGATCACACCTGGCCAGAGGCTGCCTCACAACGGTTGGAAGGAAAGGAGTCTGCACACTTCCATCAGGTTACTTAAAAGTGTCAATTTTTGTCTTTACTTTTGACCATGGTATGACTCAAAGCTAAACTGGATGCTCACATAAAAGAGCCATTTTTACTCAAGGTTCCCAACAGAATCCCTTCTGTGTGGCCCTCTGACCTCTTTAGTTCAACCATGCTAGTAGTCACGGCATTTTCTGGAAACAGGCAATGTATAAGTAAAGTAGCTTTCTTTCCTGCTTCAGAGGAATGATACAGTCTTAGAGGCAGAAGGGCCCTCAGCAGTCATGTGCCCCAGTATTTCCCAAACACCAGTTCTCAGACCAATTTTGGTTAGTCTATGGCTGCTAGTCGCTGGACTACACAGAAACAAGGAAGACACAGGAAATAAACACATTTTCATAATGCTAAATATGTACAATCTAAGGACAAGTTTAGGAATAATCCTATTCTTTTGATATTATTTTCTCTTCAGCGAAATTGTATTGGTAGATGGCAGTTATTTTGTGAAAATAAATCTTTGATTATTAAAAATTCCACACACAAAATACAAAGAACAGTATGTAAATATATAGTGAACCCTCATTCACTTATCCAGCTTTAATCATCAACGTTCTTTATATACAGCCAAAAAAATTAGAAATAGGTCCTGAAATTGTTTTTCCTGTTCCACAAAATTTGAAAGTATAGACATGACCAGGCTAGGCCAATTTACACCTGAAGAGAAGGACACCAAGATTAACTAACCTGTCCCAAGTTCTGCAGCTGGTCAGGAACAGAACTGATACATCTGGGGTGTGCCATGATACAGCTACTGAGTAAGAGCATCAACTAAGACCAGCAGAAAAACCCTGTGTCTCTGCCCAGGATACTTCACACACACACTACTTGGGATCATACAACTCCCCCGGGACAACCAAAGAAGGAAAACAATAATCTACAACCAAAGTTTACTTTATCTCATGCTAGAACAATTGTTTCCCAACCATGGAGGGCTCCAGGAACCACCAACCAGTTTCAGTTCAAAGACTACCAGAGATATCAACGACAGACTAGATAAAGAAAATGTGGTACATATACACCATGGAATATGATGCAGCCATAAAAAAGAACAAGATCATGTCCTTTGCAGGAACACGGATGGGGCTGGAGGCCATTCTTCTCAGCAAACTAATGCAGAAAACCAAATATTGCATATTCTCACTTATAAATGTGAGCTAAATGATGACAACACAAGGAAACAAACGGGAAGAGAGAAGAACAACACACACTGGGGCCTACTGGGGCATGGAGGGTGGGGAGAGGGAGAGGATCAGGAAAAATAACTAATGGACGCTAGACTTAATAGCTGGGCGATGAAATAATCTGTACAACAAACTCCCATAACACAAGTTTACCTACGAAACAAACCTGCACATGTACCCTGAACTTAAAATAAAAGTTAAAAAAAAAAAGAAAGACCACTAGAAGTTTCTGCATTAATTCCTTACCCAGCACTTACCCTCTCAAACCACCCTAAGAGAAGATTTATGAAGCAAACCAGGGTGAATGAATGCGAATTCACACTATAAGGTCCAATATGATTTAAAAAAACAAAAAAAACCGCTACTCAGCTCCTCCTCTGGGCCCCTACCATCACCTCACCAAATTACCAGGAGGAAAAATCAGACAGGAATGGGAATATTAGGACCGGGTACTCTATACACCTGCCTCACAAAACCACAGGAAGATCAAATGAGACAGCATAACAGACAGCAGTTTTAACATTTTATAAAACTATACCAATGCAGGGGGTTGGCCAATTGATGAGAATAAAGTATCTTTGCTAAAGGACTTACCTTAAATTCTCAGTTTCTATTAAGAGTGGATTTCCCTGAATATATCCCGAAGCATGTGAGAAGCCTCCTGCAGCACCTAAAATAATAATAAAAATCATTAGAATCAAGTAATGTTTTTGAAAAAGAATCTCAATCTATACATCTGGTCATTTCCCCCACACTAAGCATGAAAGGAAATAACTCAGGAAACAATGAATATCCGCAACAACACATGGGATGGGAATTTTCTTTACCCACAGGGAATTCAGGTCCCAAGACACTTATTTTGAAGACCAAAATCATGTTACTGCTGGCAAAGAGACAAAACACATTTTCTTCTTGTGGTAGGAATGCTTTAATGGCTTAGAATTTAAACAAAAACCAAATACAGACATCCACCTCCCTCAAGGTCGAAAACAAAAATCTCAGGCACTGCACTCTGCTTCTTTTTAAAATTAGTTTACACAAGGTGCTCTTGTCTTCTTTCTTTTCCTATGTAGTTCCTCTAACACATCTGTGAAGTGGTCCCTTCCTGATTTTGCTGTTCCCATGTGGCTCCTGGTTCTCTAAGGCACTGGGAACTCGCTCTGAGGAAACCCAATTTGAAGCAGAGAAGCACTATAAGCAATTGTAGAAATCAACAAAATGGCCTAGCCACAGTTAACGAACAGGCGCCTGCGTGAGAACATGCACACATATCTACGAAACAGAATAAACATCCAGATACAGAGTGAAGGATTCATATGAAACAGTCCCAAGTACGTGCAATCAAATCTGGGTGTATGGCAGACTAGTTAATAAATGGTGTTGGCTAGCATTTAAGAGAAGAAAACTCTACTTCTCTCTCTCCCTACTTACGGAACAATAAACTCAAAATAAAAGGTTCCTTTTTTTATTTTATTTTTTGACAAAAGTATCGTTTTTAAAATTTCTGTTCTATTTTTGCCATTCAAAAATTTTAGATTAAAAAAAATTGTTACTAGCTACATGTCTCAGTCCTTTATACTTCCATATTTTGGTGTCATTCTTAAAAAGGCCTTTCCTATCCTATATCTATATATATTTTAAATTTATATCATATATATATATATATATATTTTTTTTTTTTTAAAGACGGAGTCTCCCTCTTGTTGCCCAGGCTGGAATGCAATTGCGCGATTTCAGCTCACTGTAACCTCTGCCTCACAGATTCAAGCAATTCTCCTGCTTCAGCCTCCTGAGTAGCTAGGGTTACAGGCGTCCATCACCACACCCAGCTAGTTTTTGTATTTTTAGTAGAGACGGGGTTTTACTATGTTGGCCAGGCTGGTCTCGAACTCCTGACCTCAGGTGATCCATCCACCTGGTTCTCCCAAAGTGCTGGGATTACACATGTGAGCCACTGCACCCATATTTCTTTATAGTAACAAAAATAGACTAAGATAGTCTTAAAAATAAACAAGAAAATTAATACTCCTTCAAAATGGATAAAGAAAAATTTTTCATAAGAGTCTTAAAAAACATAACAGCAAGAAACATATGAAAAGATAGCAACTATACTAACAATAAAAATATGTAATTTTAGGTCAGGCGTAGTGGCTCATGCCTGTAATCCCAGCACTTTTGGGAGGCCAAGGCTGGCGGATCATGAGGTCAGGATATCGAGACCATCCTGGCTAACACAGTGAAACCCCATCTCTACTAAAAATACAAAAAATTAGCCGGGCGTAGTGGCGGGCACCTGTAGTCCCACCTACTTGGGAGGCTGAGGCAGTAGAAGAGCATGAACCCGGGAGGCGGAGCTTGCAGTAAGCTGAGATGGCGCCACTGCACACCAGCCTGGGTGGCAGAGTGAGGCTTCGTCTCCAAAAAAAAAAAAGAAAGTGTTAGAAAATGGAGACCTTATTTGTACCTATCAGACTGGTAAAGATGGCAAAGACCGACAATAAATAGCCAATGATATGGGCACTTTCATGAAGGGAATATAAATTGGAAACATCATTCTGTAGCCATCTGGGAGATTATGACAGCGTGTAAGTTGGCATGCCCTTTGATCCAGCAATCCTACTTCTAAGAATTCACTCAAGGTAGATAATTATGGAAGCAGAGAGATGGATACACATGGCATTGTTTGTAATTATGAAGGGAGGAGGATAAATGCCCCTAAAGGCCCACAGATATGAGGCATGTTGAGTAAGCCACATAGATATTGAAAACAATTTTGGAGGTCTATATTTATTGATATGAAAAGATATCCATTATATACTTCCGCGTGAATAAAATAGGTAAATGACCACATGCAGTATGATTCATTTGAGTATGTGTATTCTTGGATGTCCAAAGAGATATCTAGAAGGGTGTTTATCAAAACAGTTATGATTCTGGTTATCAAAACGTTAGATGATTTGTACTTCTTATGCTGTTTGAATTTCATAAAATGAACAATCATTATTTTTCTAAATACAATGGAGCTACTTAACTTTTAAAATTTCATGTTGAAGTTAAGGAATATATGACATCAATGTCCACTCTCCTTCTCTATCAATTTTTCCTCCTTGACTTTACTGACATTCGTGCACACATGTGCTCTTAGTGAACACTGGGTAGGGAGTCACCTTCCTCGAATCAGCTCCCATTCATTCCCAAGGGCCATGTCACCCCTGCCTTTGGGTCCCTAAGATACTCTATATCCCTGTTACAAATCTCCCTTTCACTTATGCTAGATAGAGTGAGTGTGTTACTGTGACCAACAGAATCCCATCTAATACAGTGCTTCTTTTTCCTTTCCATTTCCTCTTCTCAACCATCCCATACCATCTGAAAATAGAATAATCCTGTAGTCATATGAGTGAAGAGTTACCACACAATTTCAACTAATGTTTATTTACTACAGCTAAAGTAACTGAAGAAGCTCAAAGCTGCTATGAAAACAGGCAAAAAACTATTTCAAGAGGCAGGTAGATTCATTCCTGAATAACAAGGGAATTGATGAAGAGATTTTCTGAAGAAGAATAAAAACAAAGGAGACATAATTGTACAGATGGGCCATTCCTTGTGGTTAAAATACTTTCCATTATGTGTAACCACTTCACAGATTTATTTTTATTGGTTTATATTTATATATGAAATAATTTTTTTCTATGGAGATTATAAAACACAGAAATGTATCCCCATAATGGGCTCATAATGTTCACTTTATCTCCAGCAAACAAATTTATTCTTCTCATTTTCCTTCATTTGTAAAAGTTCAGGAGTCCCATGTAATACATGCATCTTCATAATGGCATAATTATAAACTTGGCTAAAAAGTCATAACTCCTTGTAGATGCACAAATCTTTTTATGGGCATGTTGGATATAAAGTACAAATCTAATTAACCCCCTTCATCTGCTGGCAGCTTCTTCTTCCCCACACAATTTTCCTAGAAGTTAGACAGGACAAGAACTACTCTCCAATTTCAGAGATGAGCAATCATGAGACTTAACATAGATTAAGTATCTGTGACTCCAAAGCACAACACCCCCCCACCCCACCCCCAACACATGGGCCACCCAGTGTGAACTGCTGGCCTCTCTGTTGTGACCCCCTTTAATGTTAAACAAGTCCACATTTGCGACGGAGATGCATCAGGATTTAAGAGACAAAACGTTGCATTAAGGGAAAGCAACAGCACAGCAGTTAAGAGGAAGGTGTCCGATCCTGGTTGGATCATTTACTAGTCATCCAGCTTGGTGTGCCTTAACCTCTCTGTACCTCAGTTTCCTCTTCTGTAATAATGCCAAGGGCAGCCGTGAGGATTAAAGGAGATATTATATCTGATGCAATCAGCAATGCTCAATAGTCACTGAGCTCCCTTAAGCTCCAGCTCAGGGGGTGTGATGGAAACAGCTCATGCTAGAAACTCCTTCACTGCCTGATCATAACAAGGTCCCTAGAGAACGCTGAGACAGAACAGGTCTCCATGGAAGCACACCTACCTGTTTAAAATGCTTATTATCAACATGGATAAGATACATCCTAGTAAATAGGAGCTTATTTCAAAGGACCAGGAGCTTGCTATTTAAAGGAAACTTGCTTTAGCTTTAAAGTAGCCTTCTCCAGAGTAACATACGATAAATCATTTAGCAGCTCCCATCATGCGCCTTTTCTGGATTATTCTGAGAAGCACAGAAAGATGTGAACAAAAGTCAGCAAAAGCTACTACCTAAAATGCTGGTCACCAACAGCAGGACATTCAGGCAGGCCTTAACTCTGCTCCTGCATTCCAGACCCCTTCCTACTTGCTCAAGGAAGCTTAAATGCACCTCTCAGAGTCCACGGTTGCTCATCCTAAGAGCAGAAATGATCATACTCTTACTTAGCTATTTTGACTATTGTGAGGATGAAATGAGAGATTAGCATGGTGTCTGGAATCCAATAAGTGTTTGGTAAATGATACACCTAATATTATCATCTCAACAGCATTAAAGAAAAAAGACACATATTAAGTAATGTGATGGAGACCATACCTGGCAGTTTTTCACCATGAGAGTTTTATAGGCTGGTTTTCCTCATTTTACTTGGCTTAATCCCCACAGGAATGTGGGTGTAAGTTGAAGGGGATGTGGAGTGTGCAGGATGTATGCAGCTGAACCCTCACTATGCGCTTTACACCCATGCAGCCAAGAACCCATTTCTCATCAAATTCCATTAAAAGGCAGGGAACAGGGCGACACCACACTCAGGCTTTGCCCTGACATCAACTGCATGTGCGTAAAAATCAGAATATGGGCTCATATGGGCCCCAGCCCAAGTGTTTTTGCTCTTGAAAGTTTTTAAAAAAGTATTTTTATAACATAAGACCAGGTAAAGCAGAGAAAATCCAATAGGTTTAGCTGAGGATGAACAAGCATTACTCTTGGCTTGAAGCGATCACTAATTTTTGACATATTTTATTATTAACCAGTCAAAATCATAAAATCCAAGAAGCAAACAAATAAACCAAAAGTTCTTTGGCAGCTGTACATAGACATGGGAAGAGCTGAGGAAAAATTTTGAAAACAAAATTTCCCAACTTCCACCACTTGCCAAGGACTTCCTTGTTTTTGCTGAAGTCTTGAGAATGCTATAATTCGAAGTGTAGCCCAGTGATTCGAGTCCAGCTCTGCTGGGTCAGAAGATATCTGACACTCCAAGGGGAGATGCCCAATGCTCTGCTCATGGCTTCCCTGCACTGACTTTCCAGCTTGAGGCTGGGGGTTGGGCCAGGGTCAAAGGAAACTCAGTGAAGAGCAAGTAGACAGCGTCAATACCCAAGGACCTCAGAGATGACAATATGCTACCTCGCCCTTTTGCAGGACAAAGAGAAGAGAGTGAGCCCTAGCAGAAAAGCCCCAGAAATCCTTTTGTATTGCTCTAAAAACAGCATTCCAGCAAACTAGGAGGTAGAAAGTGTCACACGCAAAAAAGATTCTCAGTATGAAGGGGGGAAATGCTGGTTTAAACAAAATTAAGGAGTTTCTCCAATGCAGAATATTCTGGATGTTTTTACATGCTCATGTTGATTATGAGTAAGTAGCTCTAACCTTACGTGTGCACAGATTTCCTTTATTTTTGTGGTCTACGTCTTGGGACAGTGTCCCATGCAATACTTTGGAAAATAATGTTATAATTAGTTCTTGTATGTAAATAATTGTTGAAAGTTCATTTTGTACCACTACATTCACAATTAAATGATTAAGCACAATTCATATAAGTAATCAGGTAATGGTGCCAACAATATCAACTCAAAGTAGTGCAAAATATATGCTTACTAGGAGGGCAAGAGAAAAGGTCTCCTTGTACTGCTTTAATTCACACTGTCTTTATGAGCTTTTCACAACAAAAAGAAACAGAGATGCCATGAATTCTTTATGGTTCTCTAATTCACTGACGCCCCCCCACTTAAAATTTTAAAAACAGTTATAATAAAAATAAATTAGTAATAGGTGTAACTAGAATGGAAACTCCATGAGAACAAGAACTCTCCTTGGTACAGAGCCATATCCCCAGCCCTGGAACAGTACTGGGTACCAGGATACCCCACAAATATTTGACTACATGAATCTAAGAATGAATAAATAAGCTGTTCCTAAACATGCTATTACTACCTCATTTTATGAACTTGCCAAAATATACACTATGCACTTTTATATTTTAAATTGATTTTGAAATGCTCACTATAAAATCATTTTTTATTTCTCTTTTCTGAAAGAAGTTTTTTCCCCCATTTTTTTTTCCCAGCATAGTCTCCCATCTTTCCACCCCCTCCCAAAAGAAAAGGAGAGGAGAAAAGAGTATTTTTCTTTTTCTTTTTTTTTTTTTTTTT
>NW_012115043.1:9066426-9086905 GCF_000951035.1 Colobus angolensis palliatus
GATGGTCTCGATCTCCTGACCTCGTGATCCGCCCGTCTCGGCCTCCCAAAGTGCTGGGATTACAGGCTTGAGCCACCGCGCCCGGCCAAGAGTATTTTTCTTTATGACTTCTGGGTTAGAAGAAACTTTTTGTCTCTAGACCAACTACGATATTCAGTATATTATTGTAGCCAATTGTTTTCAATAGAAGTCTAATTAACTAACATTCAAATGCCTAGGAATTTCAATTAGAGCCACACAGAGGGTCTCCTTTGGGGGAAGGAAAAAGAAATGCACTCATTTTTCAGAAAAAGGCAACTCTACAAAAATAAGCTTTTAACACTGAATTCCTGAAAAAGTAACTGGTCATGGAATATAGCTATCAAGAAATATCCTATACTATTAAATTACACTTAATATTCTGAACATAATGTTTAAAATAACCCTGAGATGTTATAAATCCTTCAAATGGACAACTACAAACTTAACTGTTTTTGCTAAACTCCATTATAACTTCCTTCCAACAGATTAAACCAGGTTAACACAGTCACTGGGGTCAGGTCCCCAGTTCTTACAAACTCAAGGCCAAGTTTCCAGGCTGCAGATACCCGCTTCCTTACCTCCTGCCTGGCCTGCCCTGGGAGTCTGTGCTCCACCACCACTGAGCCAGTGCACCTCATGTCCCCTGCCCTCTGAGCCGTTTTCCCCTAAGAGAGCTTTGATGCCCACTCTTACATGTCTACAATGGCCTCCCCACACCCCCATTCAATCTAGCTGTCCATCAAGTTCCACCTGCTACAAGGAGACTTCACTGACCACATCTCAATTTCTGTACATCCAAAAGTTTGTTGAAATAATCTATTTACATGTCTGTATTTCTCCATAGACTGCGAGCTCTTACAGGGCAAGAACTATGATTTCTCCCATATTTTTATCCTCACCTCAGAGCACAGTTTCTTATACACATTAAGTGCTCAATGAATGACTGAAAAATAGTGACTCCAAGAAACTGGGGCAGGCACAGGGGACCTCAAGAAGCTGAGGTACAGCAGCAGGGTCAGGAATGCGTCAGGCGTGTGTGTGTGTGTGTGTGTGTGTGCACACACGCGCACGTGTGTGCACACACATCCACTGAAGTTATGGCTGGCTGATTCTATGATCACCCTCCCCGGGACTTCAAGGTTCCAGTTTAAGCCCTCCTTTTCCTCTCTCAGTCCCAGTGATTAGCCCACCATTCACACTTTTTTCTTCTTCTTCTTTTTTTTTTTTATTAGACGGAGTTTCACTCTTGTTGCCCAGGCTGGAGTGCGGCGGCACAATCTTGGCTCACTGCAACCTCCACCTACCAGGTTCAAATGATTCTCCTGCCTCAGCCTCCCGAGTAGCTGGGACTACAGGCGCATACCACCACGCCCGGCTAATTTTTGTATTTTTAGTAGAGATGGGGTTTTGCCATGTTGACCAGGCTGGTCTCGAACTCCTAATCTCAGGTGATCCACCTGCCTTGGCCTCCCAAACTGCTGGGATTACAGGAATAAGCCAGCATACCCGGACCGCTATTCACCCTTTTGCTACAAACCTGGGGTCTGTGAATAAACTTCTCTCCTCTTTGGTCTGTTGTCAACTAGGGAGATACGCTGTTTTATATTTATGTTTTCTTTCCCAGCCCCAAAGCAAACAAAGGCTTTCATGGTATAACAGAGAATGAAACAAAAAGATTCCCCTCTGTACGCTATTCCCTCATCCCGGAACCCTAAGAGCATGTGTCTATTACCCTCACTCATTCATTTCAATTTGGACCCTTTAAAAGAGCACAAAGTCACACAGAATACCAACAGTAGAAGCTGATCAACACCATAGGTAAGTGTTATTCATCAACTACTTGAGTTTTTCTTTTGGAAAAACAGAATGAGAGGTTCCAGTAAAAAGAGCAAGAAGGTACATGTATACAATGGAATACTATTCAGTGCTGAAAAGAAAAGTGCTATCAAGCCATGAAAAGACATGGAGGAAATTAAATCCACATTACTAACAGAAGAAGCCAATCCGAAAAGGCTACATACTACACAATTCCAACTCCATGGCATTCTGGAAAAGGCAACGCTAGGGAGACAGTAAAAAGATCAGTGGTTGGGCCAGGCGCAGTGGCTCACACCTGTAATCCCAGCACTTTAGGAGGCCAAGGCTGGTGGATCACGTGAGGTGAGGAGTTAGGAGACCATCCTGGACAACATGGTGAAACCTGGTCTCTACTAAAAATACAAAAATTAGCCAGGCATGGTGGTGGGTGCCTGTATTCCCAGCTACCTGGGAGGCTGAGGCAAGAGAATCACCTGAAACTGGGAGGCGGAGGTTGCAGAGAACAGAGATAGTGCCACTGCACTCCAGCTTAGGCAACAAGACCGAAACTCTGTCTCAAAAAATCAATCAATCAATGGTTGCCAGGGATCAGGGGGTGGGCGGAAGGGAGGGAAGAACAGGCAGCACTGAGGATTTTTTGGGCAGTGAAACTACTCTGCATGATACTACAAAGTATCATTCTACATTTTTCCAAACCAAAAGAATGTGCAACACCAAGAATAAACCCTGGCCAGGCGCAGTGGTGCTTGCCTATAATCCCAACACTTTGGGAGGCAAAGACAAGCGGATCACTTGAACTCAGGAGTTAAGAGACTAGCCTGGGCAACATGGCAAAAACCCATCTCTACCAAAAATACAAAAATTAGCCAGGTGTGGTGGTATGTGCCTGTGGTACCAGCTACTCGCAAGGCTGAGGTAGGAGGATCATCTGAGCCTCGGAGGGTTAAGGCTGCAGTGTGCCTAATCTCACCCCTGTACTCCAGCCTGAGCAAGAGTGAGACCCTGGGAAGGAAGGGAGGGGAGGGGAGGGGAATCCTAAGGTAAACTATGGTCTTTAGGTGACAATGATGTCTCAATATACGTTCATCAATTATAACAAATGCACTACCCTGGCGTGGGATGTTGGTAATGGGGAAACTATGGGTGTAGTAGATATAAAGGAGCTCTCTGTACTTCCCATTTAATTTTGTTGTAAACCCAAAACTCCTCTGAAAAATAAAGTCTGTTAAAAAATAAACAAAATATTTTTTAAAATACAGAGAGAAAGAGGTGTGGTGCTGCAGATGCCACCCAGACACTGAAGTCAAGGAACTCCCTATGGGGACTCTCACCACTGCAGGCCAGGGCCTGGGAGAGGTATAGAGTGACACCTCCCGGCCAGGTAGAGATCCTTTGACTGTATCTGAGCACTCCGGTTGAACAGAGGCTGCACACACAAGACTCCACGCTGCTAGAACTGACCCTGGGAAGGTGCATCCTCCTCTGTTTTTACTTTCACTGCCACCCTGACCATTAGCAGGAGGGCTATTCCTCCATGCTCATAACCTCAGGAACTGCTTCCACAGTGACACCATCCAGCTGAAGGACCTGCAGAGGGAGAATGTGACTTCCTCAAGTGGTGAATCTCACCTGATTTTCCTTACCAGTGGAAACTCCGTCATCTGTCATGAAGTATCTCAGGTCTGTAGCTAGGAGGAGGGGCATCCTCTTCAGGGGACACATTTCTATGAATACTCACACTGGCTCCATCCTCCAGCCCACAAAGCCTGGCTGCCTGATGCCATGAGCCAACACACCCCAACGTAAATGCAACGGGAAGAAACAATCAAAGTGTAATGTGAGTCTTCTCAGCCCCCAGCAACCTAAGATAAGTATCACAAACAAGAACACGAGGTCATTTGAGAGGATTCGGCTAATCAAGACTGAATTAGATACTCAGGTATACATAATGTGCAAATCAGGAATACTCACTTTCCATAAATAAAACCTGTCACCACCTGGCCCTGATTAGCAGTTATTGTAACCCTCAAAGTTCATCTTTCCAAAGTGATTTTTCTGTGCTGCTCTCTCTCACCATGTGAAGGCTCGTTTTCATAAAATTGCCACCGATGTATTTCTCCAAAAGCTAAATTCCTCTTCTCTTTCCTTACATGGCCGGTGATTTTTTTGCATATTCGCTATGGCACCTCTCATTCAAAACCCAAATCCCTCCTAACAAACTGTACTTCTTCTTCTCAGTATATTGTAAAAATTAATTCTCCTCAGCCTCGTTTCCCTCCTCCTGGCCCTGAGCTGTCAACCCAAGGCTCCCATTTTCTGAGACGCTCTTTCCCCTGTGGTTCCTCCTACTCTTGCATTTCTCTAAATTTTCATGGGTTTTGTAGGTTTCTCCGCATAAAATGGCAACTCATTCTATCATGCTGTATTCTTTCTAACAACCAATCCACAACATAGGCTGCTAAGACTACATAGAGAAGGAATACTCAAGTGCCCAGCACCGAGCATGGCACCAGGTCACCCAGGGCTGGGGCATCCTTGCTCCCTGACACAGTAAGCCCTCCATGCCTCACTCCACTCCCCAGTAAAAGGCCGATGCCAGGGTCTCCCTCACCAGCTGATGCAAGGGACACACGAGCACAGCACTCCTGCAATAAATGCTGACTTTCTCTCCCCCCACACACGGCCTCTCAGCTCCCTACCTGGAATAAAATCTCTGTGAGCAGGATGGGGATTCACACCTTTCCTGTATTTCTTTAAAGCATTTTCACGAAGTGGAATATGCAGGAGATGGGGGGTTTTTTGGTTTGTTTGTTTTGAGACGGAGTCTTGCTCTGTCACCCAGGCTGGAGTGCAGTGGCGCAATCTCACTCACTGCAACCTCCACCTCCCGGGTTCAAGTGCTTCTCCTGCCTCAGCCTCCCGAGAAGCAGGGATTACAGTCATGCACCACCACACCTGGTTAATTTTTGTATTTTTAGTAGAGACAGGGTTTCACCATGTTGGCCAGGCTGGTCTTGAACTCCTGACCTCAGGTGATATGTCCGCCTCAGCCTTCTAAAGTGTTGAGATTACAGGCATAAGACACCATGCACAATAAATAATGTTTTCTAGTTCTGGTGGTTCTGGTTCTCTTTGGGTGATGAGATTTTATAACTTATTTACCACGTCATGTACTATATACGTGTTTAAAACTTTCTTTTAAAAAAGTTAAATACATACAATATTGATTGTGGCACTATTCACAATAGCAAAGACTTAGAACCAACCCAAATGTCCATCAATGATAGACTGGATTAAGAAAATGTGGCACATATATACCAGGGAACACTATGCAGCCATAAAAAAGGATGAGTTCATGTCCTTTGCAGGGACATGGATGAAGCTGGAAACCATCATTCCCAGCAAACTATCACAAGGACAGAAAATCAAACACTACATGTTCTCACTCATAGGTGGGAGTTGAACAATGAGAACACATGGACACAGGGCGGGGAACATCACACACCGGGGCCTGTCACGGGGAGGGAGTCTAGGGGAGGGGGAGCATTAGGAGAAATACCTAATGTAAAAGACGAGTTGATTGGTGCAGCAAACCAACAGGGCATACGTATACCTATGTAACAAACATGCACGTTGTGCACAAGTATCCCAGAACTTAAAGCATAATAAAACCAAATTTTAAAAGTTAAATATGTACAAAACAAAGAAAATATCATCATGAACCCCTATGTACTCATCACTCAGCTTCAACAATTACCAACTCGTGTCCAAAATTATTTCATCCTAGACCCCCATTTAATTCCTTCCCAGCATTCACTGGAGATTATTTTGAAGCAAGTATCACATATCAGATTTAAATAGAAGTATTTTATGAAGTAGTTTTTTGTTTGGTTTTTTTGGGGGGGTTTTTTAAGACAGAGTTTCACTCTTGTTGCCCAGGCTGGAGTGCAATGGCGCTATCTCGGCTCACCGCAACCTCCGCTTCCCGGGTTCAAGTGATTTACCTGCCTCAGCCTCCCGAATGGCTGGGATTACAGGTGTGCACCACCACACCTGCCTAATTTTGTATTATTAGTAAAGACGGGGTTTCTCCATGTTGGTCAGGCTGGTCTCGAATGCCCAACCTCAGGTGATCTGCCCACCTCAGCCTCCCAAAGGGCTGGGATTACAGGCATGAGCCACCATGCCCAGCAAAGTAGTATTTTCAATAATAAGCAGCATAACAAAGCTGCTTTCACTTAGAAAACAAATTCTCTACTCATTAAAGTTACAGCCATCTTACTCTATCTAATCCCTATGGCACACAGTAAGACAAAGGCGACCCAGGAAAGACACAGCAGGCCTTAGTTGATTCCTGGTGGCACACAGCTGGCCAGGTGACCATGGGCAGGACACGCCTGCCCTCCCAGACCTAACTCCCTGGGGCAGAAACCAGGACATGAGGACTCCTACTCCACCCGCCTGCATAAGCCCCTGCTCTCATGGGACAGCAAGGACTTTCTACTTCTCCATTTATGTTCTCAGTGTTTCCCTCAGATTTCCAGAATCAGCTCCTCTACAGAGAGTAACTTAACTCGTACTTGCTCTTTGTCAAAAATAGAATGAATAAATATATATATACAAATTGCAAAGTCTTCTCCAGGAACAAATTTCCTGCATATTACCCTTTTATTTGGGGGGGGGAATCATTCCATTATCCTTTTTTCCCCCTCCAATGTCTTAAAATGCAAAAAAAAATACAGAGCAATGTCTTACTCATGTCTCTGTGGGTCTCTGTCCTTATGGGGCAAGTACCAGCAATTCTCGTGCTCCCTCCCTGCCCCTTGGATGAGATTGCCAGTCTACCCCACAAAACTCACCTGCTAAGAAACAACCGATGCATCTGGCAGGGGCCTTTGGGGAGGGTGCAATTCCCGAGGGTCCACTGCTATACCCTCATAGTAGACAGTGTTCCTCTAGATTCTAATTCCTTTTCACAAATGCACAAACATGTTACATATCCTCTCACCATAAATAATATTATTTGAACACAGCTTTATTTTTTTTTATTTTTTGAGACAGAGTCTCACTCTGTCACCCAGGCTGGAGTGCAATGGCGTGATCTTGAACACAACTTTAAAACAAAAAAATTAACTCAGGCTTCATTTTTGAATTGTTTTGTATACTTCCTTGAATATTCCCTGCCAATTCTCACTAAGATTTAAATATTTACATGTTCTAGTAAGACAATCACCACTACCTTAGAGCATAAAATATCACATAATCACCCCACAGACCCCTGCAGACCAAGAGTCAAAACACTCTATTGCTATTTTAAAAGGCAGTTCCCAATTCCTACTTTCAACCGTACAAATAAACAGAATAAGACAAAATTACATCTGACTGTTATGAATTGGGATACTGAAATTTCACACTAAGCAGTTGGGAAAATATTCAAAATCCATGATTCTATCACAAGGCAGGGAGGGCTGGGCACGTTCCACACACCTGGAGAACAGCCACTCACTTGCTTTCCACTGGTTTTTAGTGGATGAAGTAATGAACATGGAATTAAACTATAGCTTGAACATTGATGAAGCTAAGTCACACAAACCTTCATGCCTGACCTCTGCAGGGCAGTGGACTTTAGTGAGATTCCCAGAAGTGTTTTCTGAATGGTCATCAGCGAACGGAAGAAGTTGGACTAATTTTTTTTTTAAGTGATTCCATGGAAATTGATGAATTAAGTAAAACCTCCATTATTTAGTTCATACTACCAAGAGGTGGTCTGCCTTCACCAGTTTGTGACTAGTCCACAGTAAATACAGAAATTGAGACTAAACACTTAGAAAATTCTATATAGCAATTGGACAAAGTGATTTACATTGATTCTGATTTTTTTAAATGTGCTCGTATTTTTTTTTTCAAATATTTCATTTTTATTGAATTTTGCAAAAGTTTATCAGCCTGAAAATATTTTTGTTTGTTTGTTTGTTTTTGGAAATAGGGTCTTGCTCTGCCACTCATGCTGGAATGCTGTGGCACAATCTTGGCTCACTACAGGCTCAACCTCCGAGGCTCAAGCGACCCTACCACCTCTCACCTCAGCCTCCCAAGTAGCTGGGACTACTGGCACATGCCACCATTCTGGACCAATTTTTAAATTTTTGGTGGAGATGAGGTTTCATCATGTTGCGCAGGCTGGTCTTGAACTCCTGGGCTCAAGCGATCTGCCTACCTCAACCTCCCAAAGGGTTAGAATTATAGGCATGAGCCACTGCGCCCAGCCCTGAAACAGATATTAAACTTTCAAATGATTTCAGAAGCACTCATCTAAGTCAACCCACCAGAATCACCATCTTTTTGGCAATCTCCCTCTACATTTGTAGGAGGTAGGGAGTGGCAAGATAAACAGAGAAAGTGAGCTGAGACTCTATATTTTTAGACAGAAAAAAGCTAGGATTAGGATCTGTAACACTTACATTTTTATATCTACAACTAAAATGCCAAATTTCTTCAATTATAAAATGCCATGAATTATAAACCACACTGTGACATATAATACAGTGCTGATGGGTCCTGATTTCAGAAATAGAAAAATTTATAGAAACGAAAGTTCAAGTCTGGAATGATCATACCTCAATAAGCAAAAACATTAAGTATTCATTATACTCATTACACACACGCAAGGAAAGAGTCTTTTTTTTTGGTTTTTGTTTTTAAAGACAGGGTCTCGCCCTGTTGCCCAGGCTTCAGTGGTGCGACATAGCTCACTGTAACCTCAAACACCTGGGCTCAAGCAATCCTCCCACATTAGTCTCCTGAGTACCTGGAGACTAAGCTACAAGCATGTACCACCATGCCTGGCTAATTTTTTCATCCTTATTTTTGAAGAGGTGGGGTCTAGCTATGTTGCTTGGGCTGGTCTTAAACTGCTGGCCACATGTGATCCTCTCCCCTCAGCCTCCCAAAGCACTGGAATTACAGGCTGAGCCACTGCGCCTGGCTATTCCTGTTTTTTAAAAGCCTTCCAGGTTGAAGTTAAAGGCAAAAAATTTCTAGATGAATAAGAGCCCATTACTAAGCATCAACTATGCACAAAACATCCCAAGAGACCAAAAAAAAAAAAAAAAAATGAAGTGACAGTCCCTGGAGAATTCATAATTGAGATGGGAAGACAGATGGTACCTAAAATACCAAGGAGTTAGAGTTAAGCAGCTTAAAGCCTCAAATGACTTGCACTGGCAGTCACTTCATTTGGTCCCAAGGCTCCTTCCTTAACCCTGCGCCAAAGATGGGACACCCAGGAAGGGCTGCATTTTTTCCCCGCCTTTGACCCAAAGTTGAAGGCACGTGCAGGGCGTCAGGTGGCTGAGCTCCCAACCTGCCTCCAACTTTAATCAGATAGTTGTGAGCTTGGGCAGCTATTTCCCCATTAAGCCACTGTGTCCCCATCCACAGAAAAGAATAATAAAGCATCCCTCTCAGAGTTCTGGGGAGGGATCCTTCTGCTGGAAACAAAGCAAGAAAGCAAGCAAGCAAGAAAGAAATTCAGGGATTTGGGCAACTTGTAGACTGAAGGGAATGAGCAAAAGGGAAGGCAGAAACCATGGACTAGGAAGGGAAGGGGATTCCTGGGGAAAGGAAGAGATGGGATATGGGTAGGTTATTCCACCCCCAGGCTGGAACATGGCCAGGGAGAGAGAAGGGAAGCTGGGTGCATGGCACTGTGGGACCCCTGTCATCTGTGCAAGATAGGAGGAGGGTTCTCTATGAAAAGCAGGTGCTGAAGAGGAGGGGTAAAGAGCTGCATTTTTCCTGAAGAAGCTGTGTGCTCAATGGGGCCCCTAGAAGGATGAATGTGGGGAAGAGGGCCGAGCCAAGGTAGGGGGTCCTCATATGAGCTGGCACCCATCTCTAATGATGCATCCAAGGGCTGGGCCAGTGGGAGGGCGGAGGAGGCCACAATACCTGCATTCTCTAGGGCTCAGATCTCTCAGTGGAGCCAGGTAAAGAAGGAAGTGAAGACAGGGGTGGCTGCCAGAGTGAGAAGACAAAGAGGAGTTTCTTCAGGGAGGTTCTGAGGAGGTCAAAGAGCTGGTGAGGGGTGTGATCAAGGTGGAGCATGTCAAGAGGGCAGCATTTCTGGGGAAACCACACCTGGCTCAGGATGCAGTTATAAACACCGGTTGCTGATCGGAAGGGAAGGCTTTTACAGACAGGTAAGGGTCAGCTTTGGGGCTCAGTTGTTATGGGTTGGCCTGCAGGGGCAACTGGAGCCACTAGCTATGAGAAGAGAGGCATGGGAACCGGGAAGGCCCATGAACAGGGCACCAGCTCCATGGTGACAGCCAGGCCTTGGCCAGGGGAGGACAGCACAAGGCTGGGAGAAGCCATGGGGGCAAGAGAGGAAGAGCGCAGCAGGAGGGGGTGGTGAACAGGCACAGAGCGTGGGATTCCAAAATGCAACAGGGGGTTAGGTGCCCACAGATCCCATCTCCAGACCCAGGGTCAGTGGGAGTACGGGAGGGGGCATAGCCTCCCCAGAGGGGCCTGCAGGGGCAACAGAAGGAAAGGCAGGGGCCACAAAGGTGGCTTGCAAAGAAAGCGTCAGGAAGCATTGATCCAGACTCAGTTTACTCTCTAATGCTTCGAGCATTAGTACATTTTTACGTACATCCAGAACTCAGGCTGGTGCCAGATATTGGCATAGAAAAGTTTGACAGAGAGTAGATCTAAAAGGCTCCATCTAAGGGGGCAAAAAGGCTGGCCTGTAATCCCAGCACTTTGGGATGCCAAGGTGGGAGGATAGCTTGAACCCTGGAGTTCGAGACTAGCCTGGGCAACAGAGAACCTGTCTTTACAAAAACTAAAAACAAAAAATTAGCTGGGTGTGGTGGCACACACCTGTAGTCCCAGCTACTCAGGAGGCTGAGGTGGAAGGATCACTTGAGCCCAGGAGGTCGAGGTTACAGTGAGTCATGATTTTGCCACTGTACTCCAGCCTGGGCAACAGAGCAAGACCCTGACTTACAAAAAAAAAAAAAAAGGAGGTGACAATGACAGCAGCCCACCCAAGGACAGGCATGGGGGGAGGAACTGTCAAGCAATTCAGGACACCCACCAGCTGAGCACTGCCTTTAAGAAAGTGCTATGCCCAGTGTCAAGCCAGAGAACCTGGAAAGAAGAGCATAACAGGGAATTAGAGGAAAAGCAGGTTATCTACGATGTTTCTGCCAGGTGCCCAGCACAAGGCTCTGCACCCTCGCATATCAGACGCAAAGACACAAGATGACTTCCAGGTCTGTCCTATCCTTGAAGATTTTGATTACGTGAAAAGGTTTTACAGGGTAGACCACAAGATATGTAAGAGATATATCAACCAAATGCAACAAATGTTTAATATTGAGGAATGTTTAGGTGTAATGGTGGTTCCTTTCTTTGGGGGGATTATAATCGTGTTTAAGAAAAGAGCCCTTCAGAGGTGTATACTAAAATATGTACAGATGAAATGATGTGTTGTTGAGGATTTATTTCAAAATAATCAAGTGAATTTAACTCTAGTTAAAACAAGATGGCTCATGTATTGAAAACTGGAGACAAGCTGGTGCGTGGGAGCCTACCGGTCCTTCCATTCCTGCAGATGTTTACAATTCCCAATAACAAGCTAAAAACAAACAGGAGGCAACACATGAAGGTAAAGTACCTTGTTTTTAACTTAATTGTGTCAGTATGACATTACTACAACAAGCTCAAAACTCTGAAAGTGTATTTTTAAAAAATGATAAAAATATGTAAGGTTTTAAGGGTAGATGGATAGTTCCGTAGGGATAGAGTCTATTAAGTTTTCTAAAGAAGCAAGACTGGCTGGCTGTAAAAAGTGCAGTCATGCTTGAGAAGGTCCAGGAACTACATTTACCCAAAGAGCACGTCACCTTGACATTCCAGTTTGGCACCTTCTCCCCTGATGACATGAAGTAAGTTTGACTGACTCGCAGGAGTGATGGGCAATAGACTCCTGTCATGCTTTGCTGCCTGGCTGAGGAATAACGCAACCAAAAGGTGCTAAGTGTCAGGCTCATCTCCCGAGCGCCCTCAGTGCAACTGGCATCTGCATTTTAAAACCACTGGAGGAACAGCAATAAGCCTGAAAAGGAAGATAGCTAAGACCTGCTCTAAAAGTGAACGGCCTATCATGTTGATTGATCATCACCAGCTGCCTTCACTGCTGTGAGACCCACATTATGACTGGCTGACTACAGCTGGGTTGAAAAGTGATCCTTAAGAAGTAAGTGCGAAGGTTAAGGAACCCAACTGCCACTCCTCCCTACACACACACACACACACACACACACACCCCCCGCATGTGGAAGCTTCTTCCACTACGCCGCCAGTAGTACGCTTACCACCTTGGAGAAGATTGGCTTAACCAGTGGTTCTCAACCAAGGGCAATTTTCCCACACAGGAGACATTCAGCATTGTCTGAGGAAATTTTTGGTATCCACCACTGGAGCCGCGTGCTGCTGGCATAGTTTGTAGAGGCCAAAGCAGCTGCTAAACATCCTCTGATGGTAAGAACAGCACCGTACGACAAAAAATGATCTGGCCCAAAATGTCAACAGGCTAAACTTGAGAAACACTAGCTTAAGCAACCAAAATTAGGGAAAAGAGAATCTTCAGACTTGTTCAGAGAGGTGAGGGAGACAGGGAGAGTGGGACAAAGAAAGAGAAAGACAAAGAAGAAAGGAGAAAGAGCATTGCCTTCCAAACATCCTTTATTTATCTATTCCTACCAGTGTTTCTTAACCAGATGTGGGATTTTATGCCATACATTCTGGCATAGCTCCCTCAGGAACACAAGAGGGGCTAGATACTTGAATGACTACAACTGCCAAGACAAATATTTGCTTTTTTCCAACGGCCATGTTTACCCAAGATTATTCCCTCTTGTTGAACTAGAAAGCAACAGGCTGTTGACACACTTGGAACCAAGCCAGGGATCCGCCTGGCACCCTCTCCGTGGGTGGGGCGGGGAGAATGTGGTCCAGAAAGTCCAATCCCTAAAAACCTCCTAAGCTTTTGGATAGAGCCACTTTGAAACCACTGTGGAAACACATTCACATCAACAGGGCAATCCTGTTGGTATGTTCAATAGCCCTGAAGAGTCTTGAGAAGAGGAAAGAGGAGGAGCGCTGGCATAAGGAAAAGCAAAGGGAGAGGAGAGATAGAGAAGGAAGAGAGAGGACAGTTATCACCAAAGAACTGAACAGAGCTTTGACTGGAGCAAGGCAGAAAGGGAAAACTCACACAAAATTACTTCTTCATCAACTGTAGCTTTAAAGCCAGGAATTAACTTTAGCTTGATTATTAACCCTGAAACGTAACCCATACCTGATCTCCACAATGACGAATCCTAGCTTCTCATTTGAATTATACTGTTGGCATTCACGTACGTGGAGTGTTTATAAAACTATTCCGGTCACTGAAATTCAGCCTTGCCTATCCTACACGATCACAAAATTTCTCTCACGTGCTACCCAGCTTCTGTTTTCCACAGCCATTCCCCTTTACCACAAAAATCCAACCACAGCTACAATTACTGCCACTGAGTTCACCTGCTTACACAAGAAGCCAAGAGCGATATCTGACTCCAGGCTGCACCAACCTCACGCGTGAGTTGGAAGTGCCATCCTTCCAGAAAATCTGGGTAGCAGAGTGTGCCTGAGAAGACCAACCTAGCACCCAGGCAATCCTGGGCACCAAATGCCAGGCTAACCCTGCCTCCCGCTGGGAACTTTCTGAATCTCTCAGTTTCTCCTAAGAAGGAAGAGAGGCTCTAGAGCCAGGTCAGGCCAAATATCTGTGACTTGGGTGCCCAAAGGGACCCTTTGGTCTTCCCATGAGAGCACACCTCCACCTCTGGCCTGCAGGAGTTGAATGGTGGTCCCCCTAAAGATATACCTACATCTTAATTCCTGGAACCTGTGAATGTGACCTTATTTGAGAATATGATATTTGCAGATGTAATTAGGATATCGAGAGGAGAGCATCCTGGATTACACAGGGGGCTCCCAAATCCAATGAGAAGTGACCTTAGAAGAGACAGAGAAAAAACACAAAGAACAGGCAGACTGTATGAAGACAGAGGCAGAGTGTGGCGTGACACAGACACAAGACAAGGAAGGCATGGAGCCACCAGCAGCTTAAAGAGGCATGGAAGGATTCTCCCCAGAGCCTTTGAAGGGAGCATGGCCCGACAGACACCCTGATTTGGGACTTCTGGCTTCCAGAACTGGGAGAGAATAGATTCCTGTTGTTACAAGCCACCAGTTGTGGTCACATGTTACAGCAGCCCTCAGAGGCTCATACATGCTCTAACACTGGGGTTATCTAGCCTCGAGATTCCAGAAGGACCTGGGCAGGGTGCAGCTGGGCATCCTCCAGGTGCTTCTTCCAGCATCTGCAGGAGAGCTCAGGAGGGCAGGGCTGGGCAATGTGTTCCCAGACCCAAAAGCCCAGGCCAAGGATGTTTTCCAAAGGACAAGCACAGGGGCAGGGTCAATAGAGAAGGTGTTTCCATCTGTCAAGAGGCAGAGACTACCCAAAGAAACACACTATTCCCAGCCGGTCAGTGAGAAAGGTACCCTCCGATGAGTGGCTGTTATCACCCATCTCCGTTGCTAACACAGACTGAGCACTCTCCATGGGCCACGGACCGTGCTTCCAACATTCCAAAGAGGGCTATTTGTGAGTCCTCTGAGTTTGATTTCATCACCCTGCCTTTTCTTTAAATTGTACCTCTTACCTATAGACCTAAAAATAATCGTTCAATGTTCCATTTAAAGGGACTGCCGCTGCTGGCACCCTCCTGAGGAAAATGAAGCATGGAGAGAGCGCGATGGTTTGCTCCAGGTCACTCAGTGGTGAAACCAGAGCCACGATGGAGGGCCAAATCTTCCACCGCTGCCTGCCCGGGCTCCCCTCTACCTCGCCCAGGGCAAGGAGGTTTGTCCCCTCCCCTCCTGCCGCTCCCTCCTGCTGCCCAGCCCTGCCAGCCAGCCACACTGGGACAAGGATCATGTTCCTTGCCCAAGCCACACTCGATGCCCAGTCCCCTTTCCCTTCACCACCCCCCACCTCCATTTTATAGAACTTAAACAATAACTAGGGATATAAAAATGCTAATATCTGCCATTGTGGGCTCAGAGAACTTAATTTAGTAGGGGATATTGACATTTAAGCAAATGGCTACAAGGTACAGACTACGGGGGAAAGGGAAGAGGGAATTTTGGAGGCCCTAAACTAAAAGACATCATCTTCGGCATGCCTGGCCAAAGTTCATGATGTGCCACAAGCCTACACATTTCACATTCAAGCAAGGTCCTCTCATTTTTTCCCCCCCAAGACAGAGTTTCACTCTGTCACCCAGGCTGCAGTACACTGGCATGATCTTGGCTCACTGCAACCTCCACCTCCCAGGTTCAAGCAATTCTCCTGCCTCAACCCCCCCCCCCCCCCCCCGAGTAGCTGGGATTACAGGTGCGCACCCTCACGTCCGGGTAATTTTTGTATTTTTAGTACATATGGGGTTTTGCTATGTTTGTCACACTGGTCCCAAACTCCTGCCCTCAAGTGATCTACCCTCCTCGGCCTCCCAAAGTGCTGGGATTACAAGGGCTCCTGGCCGGTCCCCTCACTCTTTCTCAGCAATGCCATCGCCTCGGGGGAGACTTTGTCTCCTAACGGCTATTACTCCTGCCAGCATCTGGGTGCTCAAATCCACCCTCACCATGCCTCCAGGTGTCTCATGACACAGAGAGGTTTACACTATTTTTTGGTCAGTGCAATCTTTTAGGGAAGTACGCTGACAATGTGTTCCAAACTGCAAACGTATTTGAAAATGACCAGTGCCTTGAACTAGTAATCACAATGTTGCCGATTTAACATTAGGAAATAATCTCAGGTATAGAAATGCTTTCACATATAAAGATGCTCAACATTCATTCTTTATGCTAATAAGGTCTTGGAAACAGCTGAATGATCCGAAAGAAAGAGCTGGTTAAGTCAACCATGTTTCATACTCCCGACTGGATACTACTTAGCCAGTAAAATACTGTTTACAAGAATTTGAGAAAATGCTTACTCTATTAAAGTGGGGAAAAAACAGACAACTAAATTGTACTTATGATCATAACTATGTTGACTCAAGAAATAAATTAATGCCATGGAGGCAGAACCTGAAAATAAGTTGGTCAAACTACACATTTTTTCCTGAGAGGTGGGGCTATGGGTATTTTGCTTTTACTTTCTAATTTTGTATATATTTTCTATAAGTGTTACAATGACAGCAGATAAAAATATTTATTTATTTATTTTTTAAAAAGCAGGCTGGGCACAGCACCTCATGCCTATAACCCCAGTGCTTTGAAAGGCTGGGGCAGGAAGACTGCTTGTGCCCAGGAGTTTGAGATCAGCCTGGGCAACACGGCAAGGACTTGGACTGAGGTGAGAGCATCTCTCGAGTTCAGGAGTTTGGGGCTGCAGTGAGTTGTGCTTGTGCCACTGTGTTCCAGCCTGGGCAACACAGCAAGACCCAATCTCAAAAAAAAAAAA
Source organism: Colobus angolensis palliatus (assembly GCF_000951035.1). Lineage (NCBI taxonomy): Eukaryota > Metazoa > Chordata > Mammalia > Primates > Cercopithecidae > Colobus > Colobus angolensis. The sequence goes on from NW_012115043.1 coordinate 9,082,859, forward strand.
AAAAAAAAAAAAAAACAAAAATAATAAAAAAAAAAAAAAAAAAAAAAGGAAAGGTTTGTGGCTTCTCAATGCTGCCAGGGGTTTTTTAGAAAGGCTCATCAGGCCTTCCCAAATATCCCCTACACCCCATGCACATCCCTCTACTTTCTTAGCCATATTTAATTACTACACATTCCTAGAACTTGCTTTATACCCCTCACCTCAGTGTTCTTACACACATGGGTATGCACTTCCCTTCTCTCTGCCATGGGAATGCAGGCTCCAACAGGGTACTGAATCTGTTCTGAGTCACTCCTATAATCCCAGTGCCTAGTGGCACACCAAAAATGTTCAAAACTGTTTGCTAAATGAATGAACAGAGAAGTACTGATGTCCTGCTCATCTGTAGCCTTCTAACTTTTTCCCCAACTCCTGGCCTCTCTTGCCCCCATCCCAACCCCCGACCAGGAGTTATCCTGTTCAGACCTGTGTGTTCTCAGGGATATAACACGTACCTAGTCTAATGGAACATTTGCCATGCTTTATCTCAGCCATTTCCTTACTGCATCAGCAGCAACCACAACAGATAAACAACGAACATTTATGCTTGAGAGTTTACATGGGTTTGCCTCACTCTTCCTCACAATAACCTTAAGATGGATCATGATCCTCATTTTACAGATGAGGAAACTGGGGCTTAAGAGGTAAAACACACACACACACACACACACAGACAGACAGACAGAGCTAGTAAACAGCAGAGCCATCCAACTCCAAAGCCCAGCCCCTTGACAATGCTATGCCAGGGCCAAATGCCAGTTTCTCTGCCTATCCTCCACAGTGGACTGCAAACTTCCTGAGGGCAGGAAATACTTTTTATTATTTGAAAGCTGACCAACACTGCTGCACATAGCACATATTCAAATATTTGCTGATTTAAAACATAGGAGGATGGATGTCCTTCATGCAGACCACATTAATTCATAATGTGAGATAACCCTAGACCCACAACTGGAAGTTTAAAGCGTTTGTCTAGCAGAACAAGGGTAGTCAAATAGTTTTAAGTTCATTCAAATGAACACTGGGCTATGTAAGGAATTTAAGGGTCCAACTGTTGCCAGGCAGTGCCCCTTAAGCAATCCAGGAGTACTTCATTACCAAGTGGTATGTTAATTGCTGCTCTTAAATAGCCATTAGCACAGATCCCCTAAATCCCTCTATTGGGCAATAATGCCTGAAATTTGTGTCACAGATCATATTTCAGAAACGTCTTTTAGAAATATCATCTGTCAGTTTAGTGCAATTTATTATGTATATACTTTAATGTTTTTTAAATTGTCCCTATAGCTTCTAAGTTAGATGACTTTCATTATCCCAAACAAATGAAATTTTACTGTACGAAAAGAATATTGTAAATACTTCTAAAAATGCTATTTATGAACTTTATTTACCATAGCAATCGAGAGAGGCTACCTCAAGGGAAAGGTTTTTGTCCCCTGAGTGTTGGCTGGGACTCCACCCAGCATGCAGCCTCTGGGGTGTTTAACACTTATTAACAGCTTGTCTGAGTCTGCTGCTGGTGAATCTCTAGCAAGCAGACAAGCACAAATTAGCAGCTCCCGCATGCTCCTCTTCTCCTGTGGGCTAATTTTGCAGGCAACAATGGGATATTTATAAGCATTTCTGAGTATGTGTCAGTGGGGGGAATGCAGTATCTTTTTGTTGTTGTTGTTTTTTGTTTTTTTGACACGGAGTCTCTTTCTGTCACCCAGGCAAGATTGAAGTGGAGAGATCTCTGCTCACTGCAACCTCCACCTCCCGGGGTTCAAGCGATTCTCCTGCCTCAGCTTCCCCAGTAGCTGGGAGTACAGACACCCGACACCATGCCCGGCTAATTTTTGTATTTTTAGTAGAGACAGGGTTTTGCCATGTTGGCGAGGGTGGTCTTGAACTCCTGGCCTTAAGTGATCCACCCTCCTCGACCTCCCAAAGTGCTGGGATTACAGGCGTGAGCCACTGTGCCCAGCCTGGGAATGCAGTATCTTGCACAGCATAAGAAAATTAATGTACACAGGAAAAACAACATAAAAGTAAAATGTGTAAGAAAATCTATAAGGTATACAATTCCGGGGCGCGGCTAACCTCAACACAACCTTCTGTAGTGTTCACAGAACTTCATCTCTCCTTTCTCATTCTCTGAACTCTTTCCACTTTGCAGACTGAAATGAGCCTTGCTACCAATGTGTGAAAAGGTCACCTCTGGACTATATCAGAGGTAATTCTGAAAGCTGTTCCTGTTCCCTGGAGTCCAGCCTGCCTCCACCCCACGGGCACACCAGAAATCTCCTACCAGCATAACATTTTTATGAAGTCTCCAGGACTCTCTCGTTTGGGGGAAGAAGCCCACCAGAGGAAGACTCTGAACACCTGATGCTGAGGCACCATCCTGCCTCCTGCCAGTTGTGTGGCTAAGGATTCTGAGTCTCCATTCCCTCATGTGTGAAACAGAGTTGCACAGTGCAGAGCCCCAAGTATACTAGGACACGGGCAATCATTTTAAAACTCGAAACACCACCACTAAGTTTTCAAAATTCATTATTTAAAGAAGAAAATGCCCTTATCAAATAACTTACTGGATTACCTAGTAGTGCATGCCTGGCACTCGGCTAGATGCTGGACAATACCAAAAGGAGTAAGGCCAGGTCTCCCTTCCTGAGAACCCCACCCCCTTCCATCCAGTGGGAGGCGAGACCCATAAACAAAGACTATGATAAAACATGATGCACACTGGGGGCTTTCACCCATAGAGTTCAGGGCAGGGTACAGGAAGTTGAAGGAATCACAGAAGGCTTCCCAGAGGAGGCCAGCGAAGCCAATCCTGGCAGGATGACAGGTCACTGTGCCCAACGGGAGAGAGACAAGGCCAGCATGCGCAAAGTGCGGCAGACACAGGAATGAGAGACCTTCCAGACATTGGCTTAGGCAAGGATTTCATGACCAAGAACCCAAAGCAAATGCAATAAAAACAAAGATCAATAGGTGGGCCTTAATTAAACTCAAGAGCTTTTGCAGAGCAAAAGGAACAGTCACCTGAGTAAACAGACAACCCACTGAGTGGGAGAAAATCTTCACAATCTATACATCTGACAAAGGACTAATAACCAGAATCAACAACAAACTCAAATCAGCAAGAAGAAAACAAACAAGCTCATCAAAAAGTGGGCTAAGAATATGAATAGACAATTCTCAAAAGAAGGCATACAGATGGCCAACAAATGTATGGAAAAAATGCTCAGCATCACTAATGATCAGGGAAATGCAAATCAAAACCACAATGCAATACCACTTTACTCCTGCAAGAACAGCCATAATCAAAAAATAAAAAACATAGATGTTGGTGTGGATGCAGTAAACAGGGAGCACTTCTATACTGCTGGTGGGAATGTAAACTAGTACAACCACTATGGAAAACAGTGTGGAGATTCCCTGAAGAACTAAAATTAGAACTACAATTTGATCCAGCAATCCCACTACTATGTATCTACTCAGAGGAAAGTCATCATACAAAAAAAATACTTACACACCCATGTTTATAGCAGCACAATTCGCAACTGCAAAAACATGGAACCAGCCCAAATGTCCATCAATCAATGAGTGGATAAAGAAACTGGGGTGTGTGTGTGTGTGTGTGTGTGTGATGGAATACTACTCAGTCATAAAAAGGAATGAATGGCATTTGCAGCAACCTAAACGGAACAGGAGACTATTATTCTAAATTAAGTAACTGAAGAATGGAAAACCAAACATCATATATTCTCATTTATAAGTGGGAGCTAAGCTACAAAGATGCAAAGGCATGAGAATGATACAGTTGACTTTGGGGACTCGAGGGAAAGGGTGGGAGGGGGTGAGGGATAAAAGACTGCAAATTGGGTTCAGTGTATACTGCTCAGGTGATAGGTGCACCAAAATCTCAGAAATCACCACTAAAGAACTTATTCATGTAATCAAATACCACCTGTTCCCCCAAAAACCTATGGAAAGAAAGACAAGGAAAAGAAAAGGAAA
>NW_012115043.1:9087286-9100239 GCF_000951035.1 Colobus angolensis palliatus
GAAGGAAGGAAGGAAGGAAGGAAGGAAGGAAGGGGGGAGAGATGTTCAGGAAGGTTGGAAGGGGCAGAGCCAAGAGGGAGCAGAGGGAAGCTGCATCAGACAGGCAAGGAGGAGGTAGGCACCAGCACCTGTACGATTTCATCTTGCCCTTCAGATTCTGCAGTAACCTGAACACGTCCCCAGCGAAGGATGAGGGCCACAACCCAGGATGCCAAGGTGTCAGGCAACTGTCCTGTGATGCGTTGCTGCACAGTTACTGGGCTCCTTGCATCTTAAAGTCAAACAGAGACAAGGCAGCAAGATATACGGGTAAAAACAAACCAAAATGGTATAAAACATTTTTAATACTACATAGATAGGGCTATAATAGAAATACATCTTCTATTATGGGGCATAAATTGGCTGTAGTAAAAAATAAATTCAGAATATATAATTTGTTTAAGAGACAGTATCTCCAAACTATTCGGGTGTATCTATTATGTGCCAGGTATGGCGAATTTGAAGATGGACAGTTCTAGACTTCGAGGAGCTTATAAGTTAAAAAGGAAAAAAAAGCAAAGGTATCATTTAATACTGGGTGAGATAATAACTCAAAACGTGAACCCAGGGTGCTCCAGGGATCTAAAAGAGACTCAGGGACAGTCCAGGAAGGATAAGGACAGGGAGCTTTCGTGAGGAGAGGATGTTAACATCTGAAGATGGGAAAGATGGGAAAGAAAGCAAAGAACAAGTGGGGTAGGGAGCAGGATACTGCAAGAGGAAGCAGCAGGGAGAATTCCTCAGTGGCTCAACTGGCTGAGCCTAAGGAGTCGGAAAGGGAAGGAGGAGGCCGGGGTGGGCATCTGAAGACCAACGACAGCAGCAGGCGATCAGGCACAGTGGCAAGGGATGATACACCTTTTGCAGAAAAAAAAAGAGAGAGAGAGAGAGAGAGAGACCCTTCATCTAAATGCTTTCCTCAACTCCATATAAAGCGCTTGGCTCATTAGTGCTTGGAAATGTTCGCAATTGTGACTGGAAGGTCAGGTTCCTGCATTCACTTTCTGTTCAGTAAGGCAAGAGAAGGGCAGAGAATTTAGCCACAGGAGTCCCTAAAGGATTTGAGCATAAGGTAAACTCACCTGTAAAATGGCCCCAAGGCAGAGACCCTAAAGAAGGCATCTTAATTATTCCGCATAGGGCCCTCAGCTCCTCTGGCAGAGGCGTTAGCTGTTAAGGAGGGAGTTTGAGGAAATGAAGACACACCCGCTGGGGAGGGGCCTCGGTGGGGCGTGTTACATTCCTTTGAAAACAGGCCCTTTGCTGTAATTTGTGTAATCAGACCAGAGATTGGACTGTAGAACCCTGCTTCCCATTTATTACAATATCACGCTTCTGCCCAGGAAACCCCACCCAAGCTTTTGTTTGGAATTCCTTTCCTTGATTAGGTGCAAGTCCTATTATTCCCGCCACTCAAAATAACACATGGGTTTAATGAAGTTGCAAAGCACAGCCCAGCCAGAAACTTGACTTCCCTGAATGGGGCTAGTTCTCTTTCTTCCGTCTTGTTTGGGAATAATGATTTCTTTTCCCTTTCCTTCTGTATAGAGGAAGAATGGGAAGCAGCGACATTCTGTACAAATGGAAAGGCAAATCATTTTTTCTCTCTGGAAAGAGCCACGCAAGCCAGCACCACTTTTCAGGCTGTGTCTGCAGCACCCTCGTTGCCTCCTGGCTCCAGCTGCCTCGGTTGCAGTTCTGCACACTCAATGAGTGGGAAGGGGTGACACACTGTCCTCAAGTCTCGTCACCTGCAGAGCTGCCCTCCTCTCTGGCAGCCTTCATTATGTGATTCAGGCACAGTCCAACCCCAAAGAAGGGCTGAGGAGCAGGGCAGGGGCATTGTCCAGACAGGTGAAGACATACTTTAGAATGCCTAGTCATTCTTAACTAAAGACAGGAGGCAAAGAAAAATTTCACATCAAAACATAGGGTATTGGCCAGGCATGATGGCTCACACCTGTAATCCCAGCACTTTGAGAGGCCAAGGTGGGCGGATCACTTGCAGACAGGAGTTCGAGACCAGCCCGGCCAACATAATGAAACCCCGTCTCTACCAAAAGTACAAAAATTAGCTGGGCATGGTGGCAGGCGCCTATAATCCCAGCTACTCGGGAGGCTGAGGCAGGAGAATCACTTGAACCCAGGAGGCAGAGGTTGCAGCGAGCTGAGATCAGGCCACTGCACTCCAGCCTGGGCAGCATAGTGTGACTCTGTCTGAAAAAATAAATAAATAAAAATAAAAACACAGTATTACAGTTGGAAAACAGGATGAATCATTTTATCTAGCAAATACTTAAATAATGTAAGAGATGTGTTTTGTGGTCTGCCCAGCCCAAAAGAGCTGCCTTTGGTCCCCAGGGACCTGCCCTACCTTCCCACTCCCCCAAAGCCATCTGGGTAGGGGTAGAGCCCTGACCCTACAGCAGTTAATCCATTCCCAGGCCAGAGATCTAATACTGGTGTGGTCTTGATCAAATAGGCCACTTCTGGCCAGTGGAATTCTTCCTAGTAACTGAGCCATCCTATTTGGTGGAACTCTACTCGGTGGTTGGAAGATTATGAAGTCACAAAGATTAGGACAGCCACAGAGGGTTACTGGAAACTGGGAGGTAATCATGACCTTGCAAGTTCATCTAGATAATGAGAAGATAAAGCACACCCCTCTCCCAAAAGAGGGACCAGGTATGTGGGAGCCCAGGAGAGCACCTTCAGTGCCTCAGTCCCCAGTTCTGGTGATCCCCAAGGCCCTTTGTTTCCAAAAAGCATACAGGAAACTTCCTTGTTTACCAAACTGGTATGAATGGGTTTCCACTGCCACCAAATAGCCTTGCCTAAAATAAGCACTCAGTATATGTCAGGTGCTATGGCAAAAGTGCTATCTCAGAGCTAGTATGGAAGACAAAAACCTCTATTAGATAGTTGCAGAATGGGAGGCACGGGCACAAAAAAGTGCTAGTGATAGAATGCACATGGTCTGGCTAAAGAATAAAGAGCACAGCTCACTGTGAGCCAAACAAAGCTGCTTAGTAGAGACAGGTCTCCAATTTGGCCATGAAGAGTAGGAAGGGTGTAGCTGAACACTGGGGACGATGTCGATAATCCCACCATGAAACAAGGCTTCCTTACCACAATTCCTCTAGGCTCAGTCCACATCCGCTGGCCTCAGTTACTTAGACTGTAGCCCACGCAGAACTGGGAGAGGTTTTCTTGGCAAGCTCTCCCACCTCAATTTTTGGTGATCCTACTAAAATGCAGCAATCCCCAGAAGAGGCTATTTAGAGCTCTCTTAACAACTCGCCTGCACACTGAGAGTCAAGAGGGAAGTCAGGCTGCTGGAGGACGCCTCCCTCTACATTTCTCCTCTCCTGCCTTCTCAGTGACATCACTAGCTGAAGGGAAAGTAGATGTTCATTCACAGGGGTTTGAAGAGAATCAGGAATGTGGGAGACCAGAATAGGCCACCCCAAAACATGAAGGATTATTGAGCTGAAGACAATTAAGAAGCAGCAGATGCAGGAAAGCTTCTCTGCTCTCCTTGGATCTGCCTAAAAGCAGGACATGTGTTTACAAAGAAGAAAGGTATCCTGCCCCCTCTTTCACCAGGGAGAACAAAGGTTAACCACGGCTGACCACTTTAGATGCTTCTCACTTATCTGCGTGGAGATGGTACCAGAGGGAACTATGTGAATAAACTTTGCTAACTAGCCGTTATCTGTAGTTATTTACCTTCCCCCAAGCTGCTGCCCATAGACAATCAAAATCCTTTTCCTTAGTGTTGTCACTTCTCTAAAAACCTACTGTTCTTTGTTGAAGATGCTATTTAAGCTGGAATTCAAAGCCACCTCTCTTTGAGAACTACTCAATCCCTGGGTGTCTTCCATGTATATACGAAATAGACATGTTAATAATTCGGTTTTTCTCTTGTTAAATCTGTCTTTTGTTACTCACAGTGAGTCTGTTCCAACTAAGAATCTATGAAGGTTAAAGAAGAAAATAATTTTTCCTCTTCTACAGGAAGTACAACCTGAACATATGTGGTAGGTGTTCAGGGGTAATGGTGGGAGCAGGAATGGAAAACAAAATAAATAAGATACAAGCAGGTCCTTAAGAAGCTCACCATTTACTAGAGGAAACAAGACATGCACACAACTGACCCAAGCACATGCCTACACATTTGAAATCCTATAATACCTACATCAGATGGATGATAAAGTCTTTTTTAAATCTCTCACGCCAGAAAATTTTCCTTGAGAAATGCAATTGAGTTGGGATACAAAATGTTGTTATGTAGACAAGATCAGTATCACCCATACAAACATGATTTAAATTAGTAAAACGAATTACAATGATAGCTTTCAAAATTTTTAGCAGCAGTCTTTTCTTCAAATATAATTCCACTCAGAAGTCCAATAAGCAACAGAGATGTGTAAAAGCAGAGCTGCTTTGGCTGAAATAGGCGACAAGGTCAGGAGCTCCGCAACCCTGCAGTCCACTGAGGCATCTCTGCAGAACACAGGGCTCCAAGAACCACTGGCGCAAAGCCTTTCGTTTAAAGGTACTAGGGCTTATGGCTTTCAGGCACACATAGTAATTTGAAATTGACCTAATAAAAGTGTTCCCAGCCGGGCGCAGTGGCTCATGCCTGTAATCCCAGCACTTTGGGAGGCCAAGGCAGGTGGATCACTTGAGGTCAGGAGTTCGAGACCAGCCTGGCCAACATGGTGAAACCCCATCTCTACCAAAAATAAAAAATTAGTCGGGCATGTGGCGGTTGCCTGTAGTCCCAGCTACTCAGGAGGCTGAGGGAGGAGAATCACTTGAACCAGGGAGGCGGAGGTTGCAGTGAGCCAAGATCATACCACTGCACTCCGGCCGGGGCAACAGAGTGAGACTCTTCTTTAAAAAAAAAAAAAAAAGTGTTCCCAGGTAGTAGAATGCACTAGCAAGACAGAATGGCTGTGACAAGGTTTGGGGTTACATTCTAAGCCTTCGGCTTTAACTCTGCCAGCCCACTCTTCAGTAACACAGATAAGGAACCCCACCATGTAAAAGTGCCAGAGTCCTGCACTATCACATCACACATCTTGTGTGTCATTCTCTTCCTCTTTTATATTTGGTACGTGACATCTCTAAATTCACTGTTTCCATGCGGCCTCCAAAGACCCTCTGGATCTGACAAATAGTCGAGATTTTCTGAATTTCAACCCTACCAGTTGGCCCTTAGGGCCCACGTAGGTGGCTCCATCTACTGCTGGAGAACATGACTTCCATACCCCAAGACTCCACCCCAGCCTGGGTCACTGCCACTGCTGAGAACCCTTGATCCCACTCATACCCTCCTTCAAGAAAAATAAGGCCAGCTTGCTCAAAGTGTGTTCCTAGCGTTTCTCAGAGGTTCTGTGTGGTGCAGTGAGTCTTCAGATGTTTTAACGTGCTCCTATACATGGGGAATTCCTCAGAGGAGAGACAAATATGAATCTGTTTTTGATTAATCATACAACATTTTTCATTTCTTGGCACATCTCACATCACTGCCAAATCCTTTGAAAAACAAAATATGACTTGAATATTTTCCCCAATTATAGTTAATTTGATACTTTCTTATCAAAATGCTTCCTTATAAAGAAAAGTCAGAAATGTATGGAGATGAGAAAACAAACGTGAGTTACACATAGTGCCCCATTAAAATCAGGAAGAAGACAAGGATGCCTGCTATTACTATTCAATATTTTATTTTACCCTCTAACCAATGCAGACAGAAAAATGAAATAAAATACTAAAAAGAAGGCAGTAGCAGTAAAACTTTCAATATTTGCAAATGGAATGCCTGTCTACCTAGAGTCTAGTGGATTACAAATGGTCAGATACAGTAACCATTTAGGAAATGGCAATTTTTTAGCTGGACATGGTGGCTCCACCTGTAATCTCAGCACTGTGGGAGGCCACAGCAGGAGCATCTCTTGAGACCAGCCTAGACAACATGGCAAAACTCCATCTCTACAAAAAAAAAGTACAAAAAATTAGCCAGGCATGGTGGCGTGCACCTGTAGTCCCAGCTACCCAGGAAGCTGACATTCGAGGATCACCCAAGCCCAGAAGGTTGAGGCTGCAAGTGAGCCCTGATCGTGCCACTGCACTCCAGCTTGGATGACAAAGTGAGACCCTGTAAAAGAAAAGAAAAAAAGAGAAGAGAAGAGAAAAAAAAGAAAATGATGTTTCAAAAAATTCTACTCATAATAGCAAATAGGAATAGAAAGAAGGGTAAGAGGGGAAAGAAAAAAAAGAAGAAAAACTCCTAAGAAATAAACCAACCCACCCATATATATGCCAAAACGAATCTTATTTTAAATTTTACTAAACGATATCAAAAAAAAAAAAAAGATACAAATAATGGAGAGAACTACCATTTCCCAGATGAGAAGACTCAATATTGTAAGACAGCAATTCTTCCTCAGTTTGTAAAATCGATGTAAGTCAATGAGCATCTCAACTCAGAAAACTAATCCTGTAAGTCCAACTGGAAGAGAAAAACCTTTAGGATGACCCCCAAAAAAAAAAAAAAAAGTTTAAAAAATAAGAAAAATGAAAGGAAATAGCCTCATAAAATCAAATACACTACAAAGCTACAGTAACAAAAACAGAGTGACAGCATTATGAAAATGACATATTCTATTATCACTAGAACAGGAGAGTACAGAAAGCAAATACATTGATATTTAGGATACAAAAAAGATATTTAAAACTGGCACAAAAAGAGCAAACTGTTTGACACATTATATTGGGAAAAGTAAATATCCACATACAAATTAAGTTGCAGTTCTACTACTATCATACACAAAAACAAATCCTAGGTAGATTAGAGAGATAAATATTTTAAAAACTACCAGAAAAAGAGACAAAGAATACCAAGTATATTTACAAAACCCAGAAGACATAAAGAAAAAGTTCACAGGTATGGCAAACACCACAGTTAAAACCTATATTTTGTAAACAAAGTTCAAAGACAGCAAGAAAGTGGTATTATTTACAAATGATTTTCTGAGGAGGAATACAACCTGATCTATTACTTTTACTCTAAAGCTTTCAATAATGTTTAAATCTTTCAGAGCAAGCAAGAATTCAAACATTCATGCTGTAAATAAAAATATTTTTCACAAAAAAATGTTAATATGAAGGAACACTTCAACTGAGTCTTTTCATAAATATTCACAAAGCAAAAATTAGTAAAGTAAAAAAAAGTCTGCTTGCTATTTTTTAGGAATAAAATTAAGAAAGGAACGTGAACAACTATCTGAAATATTTTCCTTTAAACATCCTACTAAGGACCTCTCCCATAGATGTTCTGGAAGAAAAGCTTCGCACTTCAAAGGGTGTACCTATAGGAGTTAGACGATTATCTGAATGCCTGCACTAGTAAACAAACAAACAATCACTCTAAGAGTAAACTAAGAATATCACAGGGAAGAAATCTCCTAATTCCTAACTGGTGGGAAGGGTGTTTTGTTTTGTTTTGCTTTGCTTCTTTCTAAACAGAATTTATAAACTTCAAAAATTCTGTGAATTTTTCATAGCAAATCAAGTATACGTGAATTTTGTAAATCTACATCTCTGCCAAACCCGTAAGTTCTCTCCATACCTGCAAGGAAAACTCCTGGCATCTTGGTAGAGTGCTGAATTTGGGACGGAGCTGCAAAGTTATCATGCAAGTTGTACTCTCTCACTGGAAAATAGAATCCTATGGCTCTTAACAATACTCAAGGCCTGTATCCTTGTTAGGTGAAACTGAGGCCTGGGTATTGGGTCGCTTATCTCCTTAGCTCAGTCAGTAGCATTCTCCAGCTTTTTCCATTTGTTCCAGAAAATAGTTCTTACTGACCTTGGTAAAAGCATATCTTTTATTTTATTTTTTTCTAAGCAGTAAACAGGTAATCCTAAACCTTTACAATTTCTCTGTCCCGTCATCCTAGAAAGGACCTACCTGACTTATTTCAAAGTTCTACAATTCTCCTGAGTTTTTCTGTCAGTGAAAACTATGAACATTTTTTCAGTAGCGTTTTTATTTGTAAGTCATCTTAAGTTAAAACTACACCTTTCTGGTATAAATAGGGCTTAAAACTCAACCAAAATTCTCTATCTGGTATTAACAGCTGGTACAAGGTCTCACTTCCTCATACTAGATCAAAGAAATCTTTATCTAGAGAAATTCTATTCATACTGTTAAACAGTCCCTATGTTCCCTGAAATACATGAATGAGCATCAAGCTACCCTTAATATACTCTGTTCTCCTGCCGCAGTGACGGGGGCAGGGGTTAGAGAATCGCTTTAACACTAAAGTGTTTTCCTCACATTGTACTCATTCCACAAACATCTGTTGTAATAATTTAGATTAAGCATCCTGGTTGATCCTACATAATGTTTACCCAATTGCATCCAGTCATTAACTACTTATCTACCTGAAAATTGAGTTCTTTAAATCCTCTGTCAAGTCTAGTGAAAGAAAATAATAAAACTGCAAGACTGAATCTGTGTTATATTCTGTAGCTCTAGTTACTGGCAAAAAAAAAAAAAAAAAAATTAGATTAAAAGATATGCATCGCAAGCTAATTGCGCAGCATAAAAAGTAAATCACAGCTATTAAACAGAAGCATCATTATGTAATTTCTCTTGACAAGTTAAGTATTTTAATAAGTATTTTATAAATAATAAGGAAGCATTTTCCCACCTAAATTATATGCAATAACAAAGCATAATGCTAGGGGCACATAATAGGCAAAAGTTCTGTCCCTTCTATATTAAATTACGGGTATTTAATATAGATGCATTTATTTTAAAAATTCATTTATTTTTATGTGCATTTTCTGAAAAGGCCTGAAAATGACATGCACCAAACTCTTAACACTCATGAGGAAAAGGTGGGAAAAAGTAAAAAGGGGAAAGGATTTTAAGTTGTATTTTAAATATATCTGTGTAATTTGGATTTTCTCTAACATGAATCTATTTTGCCTTTTTTAATTCTTTTTATCTTTTTTTTTTTTTTGAGACAGAGTCTCGCTCTGTCGGCCAGGCTGGAGTCCAGTGGCATGATCTTGGCTCACTACAACCTCCGTTTCCCGGGTTCAAGTGATTCTCCTGCCTCAGGCTCCCGAGTAGCTGGGATTACAGGTGCCCGCCACAACGCCTAGCTAATTTTTAGTAGAGATGGGGTTTCACCAGGTTGGCCAGGCTGGTCTCGAACTCCTGACCCTCAGGTGATCCATCCGCCTCGGCCTCCCAAAGTGCTGGGATTACAGGAGTGAGCCACCATTCCCAGCTGCCATTATTTTTAAATAATATGAAAAATGCAAAATATTGCCAGCCAGCAAAGATATACTGAAGATGGCATTCTAAATCAGTGCAACCTTTTCCATAATGTATGTGGGAGCTTTAAAGATACTGACATCCTTTGACTCAGCAATTATTTATAAGTTTTTATAACGTGGATATATTATTTTTTTAGAAAGAAAAGTGATCTTGTTTAATCACATATCACATGAGATCCCTAAAATGCAAGCTTTTGACATACAGGCTAGAAAACTAAACATATAGTCAATTCTCATTATTAGCAGTAGTTATGTTCTATGAAATCTCTATGAACACTGAATTAGCAAATACTGAACCTCTGCTCCTAGGGGAAATACAGGGTTTATGTTCCTACAAGCCTCTGATCACAAAATTTTTGTCAGCCAATCAATACATAATACTGCTTTATGTGTGTTTCTATTTAAAGAGCCTTCTTTAATATATTGCCAATTCACTAACATTTAACCCAGCCAACAGCACTGTAACTCATGTATGAATGAAGCTTATCTAACATACATATTTTCCCCCTAAGGCACATCACAGCCTTCTGGAGCTTAAGAACACCAGACAGCACTTCAGCACTCAACCAGGGGTTCATTTTAAACAGCAAAATCACCAACAAAAAGTATAAAAATGCAAAAACATGGCATTAAATAGACCACAAAAAGGACATCTGTGTACAGTATGAGAGCTAAAAGAAGAGGGCAGAGTGTTTTCTTGTGTGATCTCAGCTAGGAATGTGCACAGTGGTCAACTCAAATTTTTCATGCTTCATAAGTCAATGAATGACAGCAAAAGTGCCTGAAACATGGATTTGCAGGTTACAAATAAATCTCACTAAGTAGGCAAATTGACAAATATGGAATCCGTGAATAATGGGAATCAACTGTATATATTTAATAGTCAAAAAAATTTCTCAAAAGACAGATTAACAACAGAATAAAAATATAGCCCATAAAAGGCTTTCTTGTCTCTGCTAACTCAGTGATTATCAACCAGGGGTTACTTTCTTCCCTAGGGGACATTTGATAATGTCTAGAGACATATGTTGATTGTCAAAACCAGGTCTAGCAGGTAGCAACCAGAATGCTGCAAAACATCCAGCAATGCCCAAGACAGCCCACGACAACAAAGAAGTACCTGACTCAAAAAGCGAACAGTGTCAAGATTAAGAAATCCTGGGCTAACTGACCAATAAAGTCAATGTTTTGTCTTTAAGTGTGTCTTCTTGTACCTTCTATCAACCCACACTCTAAAGCCTAAAACAATAAATAATTTTAATGTCAAGGATGAAGCAGCTGTCATACTTTATTGCTAGGTGGCCTCTTGTTCTTAAACTTAACTAATGAATTCAATGCAATGTAAGACACAAAGCAGTTAAAAGCTATATTGAAAGTGTGACTTTTTGAGTCATTTCCACTGAGCTTATAATGGCAGCTGGGCAATAATACTGTAAAACATAGAGCCAGTCAGAAATCTAGGTGTTATTTTTGAGATGGAATCTCACTCTGAAGCCCAGGTGCAATGGTGCGGTCTCAGCTCACTGCAACCTCCATCTCCCAGGTTCAAGTGATTCTCCTGCCTCAGCCTCCCATAGCTGGGATTACAGGGGCCTGCCACTGTGCCTGGCTAATTTTTTGTATTTTTAGTAGAGATGCGCTTTCACTATGTTGGCCAGGCTGGTCTCAAACTCCTGACCTCATGATCTGCCTGCCTCGGCCTCCCAATGTGCTGAGGTTACAGGCGTGAGCCACCACGCCCTGCCTAAACTCTAGTTCTTAACACCAAGTAAGCAAAAACCATCCTTGCACAGGAATTAAGAAGTACAGTCTACAGCTGGGGTCCCCAATTCCCAGGCCATGGACGGGTACTAATCTGTGCCCTGTTAGGAACCAGGCCACACAGTACGAGGTGAGCAGAGGGCAAGCAAGTGAGGCTCCATCTATATTTACAACCGCTCCCCATCACTCACATTACCACCTGAGATCCGCCTCCTATCAGACAGGCGGCAGCATTAGATTCTCATAGGGTTGCAAAACCTATTGTGAACCGTGCATGCGAAGGACCTAGGTTGTGCGCTTCTTATGAGAATCGAATGCCTGATGATCTGTCACTGTCTCCCATCAACCCCAGATGGGACTATCTAGTTGCAGGAAAACAAGCTCAGGGCTCCCACTGATTCTACATTATGGTGAATTGTATAATTATTTCATTATATATTGCAATGTAATAATAATAGAAATAAAGTACACATAAAGGTAATGTGCTTGAATCACCCTGAAACCATTCCCGCAGCCCCTAGTCCATGAAAATATTGTCTTCCACAAAACCAAAAAGGTTGGGGACCTCTAGTCTACAGTACACCATCCATGAGATGGGGAACTCCAAGCAGTCTGCAGAATAAATCAAGAACAGTTTGAGAAGGTTCTTGTGGTTACCTGTCTAAGGGAAGAAATTAAAATGTCCTGCAAAGTCTTAACGATTCTATGAAAACAGGCCCAATTTAAGTGACCCCCAAATATCCTTAACTGCATAAATGCTGCACACCCCCTTTAATGCACCACCCATGTAGATTCAGTATTATTCTGAATACTGAAAAATATTCAGTATTCTGAATATTTATTGTCTTGAATCGATTATAGTTTTAAATAATGAATCAAGCAATTTGTAGAGTGGCCTCCAAAGTTACTCAAGAGCATTCCAAAATCACTGAGCTAATATAACAAACATAAATAATTTCCAACTGGGAGGCAGACTTGCAGACTAAGAATTGCACTTGAAGTTTGGAACCTGAATTCTCGGCTGCATGAGTTCAGAGCCAAGTCATTATTTCGAGAGGCTTTTCCCCCCTGTAAATATGTTTTAGCTCAACTCTGCAAAAATAAACCTAAGCTATTATTTCCTGTTCTAAGTATGTTCTGTTGGACATTACATACTCTGCTGGCTGATGCCTTTAACTTCCTACAAGATCCTGTTGACCACTCAGACCTGGAAGCTCTCCTCCATCCTTCCTTAACCGCTCTGGCCACACTCTCCAGACTCCTGCTCTTCCCCTGCCCCAGACTACATTTGAAGCCTCATCCCTCAAACCCTCCCAGCCCCATACCTGAATTCTTACCCCAGGCTGGTACTCCTTGGACCACCATCATCAGAACCAGCTAGAAAAGTGTAGATTAAAGTGTGTTGCCCAGACCACATTCCCAATCAATTGATCAGAATCTCAGGCGGCAGGCTTGGGAATCTGCATTTGCACTCCACCTTCCAGCTATTTAAGAACTATAGCCTTAGCTATAAAACAACACCTGCGGCTTCCTGGAAATGACATCATTGTGGCCTTGATTCATTTTTCATATTTCCCTCTGCTCCAAACATCTGCCCCCTGCCCTATCCAATTCTCTAAGCCCATTTTAGACATCATTTCAACTAAACAATGTTATCAGCCGACACCTTTGGTTGAGAGAAACTGCTCTTCTCTAAACTTACACAGCACACTACATACAGTATATACCACATAAATTCAAAATTGTAGATCTGTCAAATTGCCCAACCAGACTGGAGCTCTTGAGCAGGG
>NW_012115043.1:9101179-9106892 GCF_000951035.1 Colobus angolensis palliatus
TTAAATGAGGAACATGAATAAACAGAGGTTGGGATTTACCAGTTATTGAGCCAATGCATTGTCTTTATTGTTTAAGCCAATTTGGGGTTTCTGTCATCCAAAGCATTACGATGTCTACCCCACTCCTACTTTTCCATGCAATTTGACCTGATTCTCCTAGCACATACATAAACCCACTTTGTCTTTATTGTTTAAGCCAATTGGGGTTTCTGTCCCCAATTGTACTGGGTCCTGCATGACCCCTCAACTTACTCATGATCTCCTGATCATCTCTGTGATGCTTTGGATGACAGAAACCCCAAATTGGCTTAAACAATAAAGACAAAGTGGGTTTATGTATGTGCTAGAAGAATCAGGTCAAATTGGATGGAAAAGTAGGAGTGGGGTAGACATCGTAATGCTTTGGATGACAGAAACAAAGAACTTTTCTGGGCATATGCAGTTATAGTTAAGACCAGTGGCAAACCCTTACACACTCCTATCAAGGACCAAGACAGATACAGTAATAACCCCAAGAGGATCTACCTATAGAATAGAGTCTTGGATTCCTCAAGAGTCTTTAGCCTAGATTCAAATCCACCCATAATTTTTATCCTTGAGTTGACCTCATTTTTGTTGTAAATTCACCCTCTATCCTGCCATTCCTTTCTGCCTGGATAGATTTTCCTTTGGGAAATCACTATGTAGCAGCCACAGGATCTGGCCCCAAACTTAGCTCCAGAGGTTGATGTTTACCAGCATAACCTTATCAGCACACTTTCAACCGTATTCTCCTCAGCTGTGGGATGAACAGAAACCCAGTTCTAAGCACATGGCATTTCCCCTGGCTGCCATGTTAGTTAGGCGGAATAAATGTCAGGTCTTTGGTTTGATGGTTATGGGTGTGAATAAAGAACCAGGGAACCCTGGCTACGGCTAGCTGCCTTCTGGTGAGCATCAGGAAATCTAGGCCTAGGAAGGCACACCTAGAGAACCCTGTGTGCAACTTGAAAAGTAGGTCTTTTTCCAGTTATTGAGCCAATGCATTGTCTTTATTGTTTAAGCCAATTTGGGGTTTCTGTCATCCAAAGCATTATGGTATCTACCCAACTTCTACTTTTCCATCCAATTTTACCCGATTCTCCTAGCACATACATAAACCCACTGTGTAAGACTCTGTAACTGTCCCCAACATACCCCATCCACTCCTAGCTCCTCATTTGTCTCAATCCCCTGCCTGAAATGTTCCTCCCTTGCTCTCTCCATTTTTCAAAACCTGTCTGGTCTTCCAGACTCAGGCTGGAGTCCTAATCCCTCCGAGGGCAGACATCCAGGCACACAATTTTCTTGTCTCATTATCGATATTTGTTGTCATCTATGTCCTATTTTATACTTTTAAGCATCTTTCCACAAGCATAGTCTTGAGCTGGAATGAAGCTTCATATGTTTCCAATCCCTGCAAATGGCCCCTGGAAGAATATCTTGTGATAAACGGGAAACCAATAACTCCTGTATAGGCATATGCAAAATACGATTTAGACCTCCTGATCACTGCCAGTCACTCCTTCTTAATTCACATAGCAATGTAGAGGATAGAAAGCAGTTTCAGAGGCAACATATTCCAACATCACACAGTTGGCCACGGCCCTGTCACATTTCACAACCAGACTGGCAATAACAGCTGGATAGGGATCAGAAATTTATCAGGCTGCTTTCCATTTGCAGATTGCTGAAGTCCTTCCAATGAAGATGCAAGACTAACTCTTGTGTTCTAAAAAGTAAACATCCACACCTTTCAAACATCTACATAAAATCATCTGGGGGCAACAGCAGAATGGAAAACATGAGAAAATACAACCCAAGGCGTCTACCCAACAACAGGCTCCAGCCATCTTCAAAATCTTGTATATCCCCTTTCATACCTGTAGCTCCAGATCCCTTTGGAGCACTCTGGGGGTACATCTGTGAGATTTAAATGAGGAACATGAATAAACAGAGGTTGGGATTTACCAGTTATTGAGCCAATGCATTGTCTTTATTGTTTAAGCCAATTTGGGGTTTCTGTCGTCCAAAGCATTATGATGTCTACCCCACTCTTACTTTTCCATCCAATTTGACCTGATTCTCCTAGCACATACATAAACCCACTTTGTCTTTATTGTTTAAGCCAATTTGGGGTTTCTGTCATCCAAAGCATCACAGAGATGATCAGGAGACCATGAGTAAGTTGAGGGGGCATGCAGGACCCAGTACTATGTCCACTGAAGATGACAAAATGTGTGTGTGTGTTCAGATACAAGCCACAAAGATGTCAGTGTAACCACAGGATTGATGCTACCCTAGCCAGTCTAATCCTTGTGCATGTGGCATGACACGTCCTTTATCTGCACAAGGATTTTGACATCCCAGTTGGAGTCAATATTAACAGTATCTGAACATGTTTTTTCAACAAATTAGAGAAATGAAAGGGCTGACAAAATTTAAAACATGAGTGATCTATAGAATAAAGCAAGTATCTTTACAAATACATATTTACCTATAATAATTGGGAGCTTATTAACAGTGAATCCTCCCTTCATAAGGAATAGCAGTTTCTTTGGTAAACAGCCAGATTCAGTGTTTCCATACTGCCTCTTTATCCCCTTTCCTCCCCAATTAACACTGGTCTTTTCCTGGTTCCTAGTTTCTCAAGAGGTCCACAGACTATCAGCAGGGGCTTGTAAACAAACTGCAGTATTACGGACCAGGGTCCTGGCAACGGAAATGCTGCATGCCTCGTCATGGCCTCTGCATATCGCATTACTACCAGGAGATTCATTCTCTTCGTAGCTCTAGTCTCTAAATGCTTTCAAGGTTGAGCTTTATTGTAAGCCATGTGGCTGCGAGAGGTAGTTCTCAACGCTCCACCTGCTCTAAAGGACTCTGCCTTGGCTGTGTGGCCACTGACCAAACTGGTTTTGCCTTTCCATCCATACTGGCCATGGTGCCAAGACGGCCTCGTAAGCTCTCACTGGCTCTATGCTAAGAGGGGCTCTCTATCCTGTCCTTGCAACTGGATAGAAAAAAACAAACCTTCAGACAACATGCTCCCAGGAAGACTATTTGCTGAGAAGCAGTCCAGAACACTTACCAGCTTTCTGGTTCACCTTTCCAGAACATCTTAGTAGTTCACAACTATGGGGCAAGAAATGAAATACCAAAATTAACACAGTACAAGCAGAAAGCTGAATCCAAATAGTTGCTGTTCAATTAGAGAAAAAGCAAACCAAACACCAATCACAGTATCTTTATCAGCACTTTTCAATCCACTCCAAGAACCCAACACAGATAAAGATTAGCCGTGCCCCAGCTCACTTGTCTGGCGGCTTCTTAAAGGAAAATCTCCAGCAAGAATTGATTTCATCAAAGCCAAGTAGTTTGCAGCAACTCCTTCTGTCAACAACAGGTCAAGAACAAGTCCCCGTCAAAGGTAGTGAAGACGGAAATCAGTGCCGACCTCCCCCTCCACACTGCGCCAGGCAGGCCAGTCTCACTGTGTCAAAGCAGAGGACTTGCTCTTCCCCCAAGAATCAGAAACAGCTGCTCCCACTTCATCAAGTTTCCAGGATTCCAGAATGTTCCAGCCCCACCTCATGTCCTGAATGTCTGGCTCTACTGCTTCATAGAACCAGCAGAGCACAGAAAGGAAATACAGTCCAAAGACCTGGAACGCTGAGACGTTGCCAAGTCCTCTTATGGCGCTCTCTCCCGAGCATGGTGAAAGAACTGACAGCATCAGTCTAGGACACAAACACTCCCAACTCTGGTTTGATATTCCGGATATCCACTTGACAAATATTCATTGAGTGCCCAGTCAGAATAAGGCCCTGCCACTACACCCCAGCCATGAATAAGGCCCTGCCACTACACCCCAGCCATGAATAAGGCCCTGCCACTACACCCCAGCCATGTTGGGCTCGAGTTCTGAGTTCTGAGATTACCAAATTTCACCAATGCACACAGAGCAATGTGGATTTCAGGCCGCTGTCCAAGAACAGGGAACAATTGTTCACTATTGATTCACTTGGGCATAAAAAGGATATGCAAATTTGCAGGAGATTTGCAGCTCTGCTATCCCTGGAACCCTGCCACAAAACCCAGGAAAGAACACACTGAGACACAGTGAGACACACACACAAAGAAAGAGAGTTAGATTCAAGAGACACTATGCAAATGCAAGGCTAAAAAGATGCTGCCTCACTGGAAATGTTTCCTAGCCTGATAACCCACCTTTTCCCCACCATTTTTCTCTTTCCCTCTTTCCTCTTCCACAGACGAATGTGGACTTTTTGTGTTGTTTCAGTGCCTTCATTGTTATTGAAACAAGAAATCTTTGGAAGAAAGAGTTAAGAAATGTACTGTTCTTCACTCCCCAATTTTTCTATACACACCAGTCAATAAAATAAAAAAGCATAACATAGAACACCACCCGAGGTCATCCCCAAATCTCCACTTAGCACAAGTCCAGGGTTATTAACACAATCACTGGGTTGCCACTAGCACTGATAAGGAAAAAAACTAAAGAATAAAGTTAGCGAATCCTGACACCATTTCTTACTTCCATTAGAATCTGCCATTCTAGGAATGGAAGGAAACTTCAGGCTATGATTTTAAAAAAAAAAAAAAAAAGATTTTTCTCTTAAAAGGGTAGATGATGAGAGAGTTGAGGGAGGAAAGAGAAAATGTAGGATGGCTCAGTGGCAGATAAGCTACAAACGGTGCTCCAAGAAATGAAAACTATTCCAAACACACCTCAATTTAGAACCTTTACAAGACTCTGGAATCTGTCTGTTTTTTCAGGAAAGCAGGATCCTTCCTTGTCCACATGGTGCTTGTTTTTCTTCCAAATGTCTGTGGAGACAAGTCATTCCAGGAATCCATGAAAAACCTACACCTCCTTTTCCAGTTACCACCACTTGTAATCTTTTGGAAAAGTCCCACAGAAAGATGGCTAAGGAAGCAGATGCCCCACAGGAGGCAGAGACCACGAGCGCTGGGGAGCCCAGAGGAAGAGGCACTAGAGTTTGGGGGGCCAGGGGAGACTAGCGAAGAGGCTCTGAACTGGGCTTGGACCACCCAGAACTCACCTATTACAGGGAAGAACCTTCCACAATATTTTTTTAAAGGTCTGGAGAAATAAGAAACATCATTTTTAAGGAATCTGAAATTTGGATTAACATGAAGAGCAGGTTCAAATGGAGATTAACCACTCTAAGAACACAAATGATTATTATACAAAGCATGATCGCTAACTTATCTTACAGCTCTCTCAGAGATCAGGACCCCTCATTAATTCTGAGGACATCAGAGTCTGTCAAGGCCAGAATGGATCTCATGGGCGACACTACCCTCCACACCAGACCCAGCTTCTGAATAGCCCAAGGCCCTATCCTGGGTTTTCAGCTTACTATTACAGTCCTCCCTGGAGATACTCTCATGGCTCCCCATTGTAGCCTGAACACAGTTTAACATTACATATTTGTGTGATTATTTCATTCATTAACTATTTGCCAAGGCCCTACGAAGGGCGAGGCATGTATTAGATAGAGCTCCATCTTTTTTTTTTTTTTTTTGAGACGGAGTCTGGCTCTGTTACCAGGCTGGAGTGCAGCGGTGTGATCTTGGCTCACTGCAATCTCCATCTCCTGGGTTCAAGCAATTCTCCTGCCTCAGCCTCCCGAGTAGCTGGGACTAC
>NW_012115043.1:9106942-9114001 GCF_000951035.1 Colobus angolensis palliatus
CACGCCACCACACCCAGCTAATTTTTGTATTTTTAGTAGAGACAGGGTTTCACCATGTTGGCTAGGATGGTCTCCATCTCTTGACGTTATGATCCGTCCACCTCAGCCTCCCAAAGTGCTAGGATTAGAGGCATGAGCCAGTGCATCCAGCCTAGAGCTCCATCTTACATCTGTCTCATCATTTTTCATTCCTGTCTCTTCTACTAGTCAATAAGCCCTATAAGGACAGAGGCCATGTCCACATTGCATATAATTATATCTCCAGCCCCTAACCTAGAGCTTGGTATAGTAGGTACTCAGTAAATATATGCTGAATTAATGAAGTCCAACCTCCTTGTTTTAGAGTTGAGAATAGAGAGCTTCTGAACAATCTGATGATGTGGGCAACCGCTAGAGAGTGACTTAACACCCAAGGCTTCCTGAGGAATGGCACCAACAGTGAAGGTATTAAACACAGCTTTAGGGAAAATTAAAAGGCTCTGGAGCTAGACAGAGAGCACTACATGCCCATCCTAGCCCTGGCCCTGTAGTGGCCATCTGTGGACGGCCTCCCCAGCACTCATTTCCTCCTAGCAAACAATCTCTCCTTGATTATACTCCTGAAGGTGACGCATGTCCTAGGTCCCATATCCTAGGTCAAGCTAAGTCATTGTGGCCAGTTCATTTCTCTGGCCACAGTGACTGGTTTAAGGCAAACACATGACTTGAGTCAATCTAGTCTTAGTGAATTTCATGACTTCTGCTTGTAATCCTGGGTCAAAGTTGCTGGCTCTTCTATGGTTGATGTGGCATTCATTCATAAGGCCTGAATCTTCTGAGGCTGTTTTTGTCACTATGAGTGAAGACAGCATGATGGTGAGGCCTACATACATAGGAAGGCAGAACCAAGACAGTCCTAGGACAAGGGAACCGATCCCTAACACCAACATGAATCCCTGGATCGAACCATACCTGAAACACACCCCATGGTTGGATTTCTCAGTCACAAAAACCAGTAAATTATCTTCATTATTTGAATCAGTCTGGGGTACATCTTCTTTTACTTGCAACTGAAAGGATCCTAGTATATACAGTATTTTCCCATTATCTGCAGTTTCAGCTGCCTGCAGTCAATTTGTGGTCTGAAAATACTAAATGGAACGTAACCCCCTCAAATAAGGGGAGACTACTGTATTAAGCATATGATTTTGAAAAAGTAAAAATGAAGATAACATTTACTTCAAAAGGATATCTTACAGATCAACGAAGGACAAGAAAGGGCCCAGCATAATGTCTGGCACTTAACAAGTCCTAAATACTCTTTGCATCTTATGCAAGGATTACGCCAAGGGTTCCTTTAAATAATCTTTTCATCTAGTATATTAAAATATCTGTTCACAAATAATCCACAATATAGCAAAGCAGCCAGAGTAGCCAGAAAGAAATACATAAAAAGGCTGACAGTCACCGATCGCCAAGGTTCCATCCAAAATGAAAACAAACATCTTGAAGTTACAATAAATATCTATGTAATAACGTCTATCAACTCATAGATTCACAGACTTTACTGTTGTATATATACACGCCTATATATAAAAATATAATGCGATGAAAACCGAATTGTCACAAAACATTTCAGGATGACACCCACTGTATCAAGGGGGATATTGTCAGGTGTGCTATCTACGGCTCATTCTCCTTCCATCTCCATCCCCTCCTCTCCCCTCCAGCACACACACACACACACGCATGCACACACACACGTACCTGAGCAAACAAGGTTCAATCCAGCGGGGCTGACCCTGGGTAGGCCATAGGATTGGGGAGTTGGAAGGGGTGGTTCCCTGGGCAGAATGGACCAGAGAAGATATACAGGCAGTGTCCTTGGGAGCATCATCCAGGGTCAAAGCCAGAAAAGTTAAACTGTCCAAAATCTACAAGGCAAATTCCATGCCAGAAACAGAACAGGCCAAGAAAGTCGAGAGCAAGAAATAACAGAATGAGGAAGGAAAAGTGAAATTCAGCCAAGACAGTGGCCAATAATAGCAACAGTCAATACAGGAACTTTACTTGTGTTATCTCATTTAATTCTCATGAAAATCCGTGAAGCTATTATTCTTCCTATTTTTAATGTTGTTATGGAATGTTTTAAACATATACAAAAGTAAGGGCAGTTCAATGAAACCTCATACCCCTAACACAGGTATAAAAATCATCTACTCAGGGTGACTCCTGATTACCTACCCACTTTTTGCCACTGCCCATCACCCCCAGCCCCAAACGTAAGTCATCTCAGCAGCCCTGTGCAAAAATTTAAGTCAGTTTCTTATTTTGACTTTAGAAGTTCACAGCCTAGTTCCTAAAGCACATGAATCTCACCTCACCTGGGTAGTCATCCTCCTGATCTGTCATGAGCAGCGACCAGAGCAAACCTCAACGGAATAACAGAGCTGAGATGGACTGGGGAAATACCTCCAGATCCCAACGTGCCCCCACGAAGCATTAGGAACATATGAGCATGTCTTGGCTCTGTTACTGCCTGAACTCCCTGGTGATCTTCCCCACGAGTATATTAATTCTGCTTTTCTGCCTGGATCATGCATCCTGACCCAGTGAATCCCCTAAGACCCTTCGGGATCAAATCCAAACGCCGCCCTAGGCAG
This sequence comes from Colobus angolensis palliatus, assembly GCF_000951035.1. Taxonomy (NCBI): domain Eukaryota; kingdom Metazoa; phylum Chordata; class Mammalia; order Primates; family Cercopithecidae; genus Colobus; species Colobus angolensis. The sequence goes on from NW_012115043.1 coordinate 9,109,585, forward strand.
AAGGGCCCATTGCATTCTGGCACATGCTTGTCTCTCAAGTCCCTCACCACTCCTAAAATTCCCACTATGCTGGACTTCTCAGAGTTCCAAAGTCCAGGTCCTGGCTTCTGCAAGCATTTCCTCACCTTCTACCCTCTTCAACACCACCCATCGCAGTCCCAAAATGACCAGATGATGGTTAACACTTCTTCCCTTCCCTCCTTCAGAGAAAGTGCCACTTGTCCATATTCTCATTATGCCCTGCACATCTCTACCTGCATACCTCATTTTATGTGATCGGTTCTTAGGTCACTCCCAGTTGTACAGATCACTCTTTGAAGGCCAAGATGTTTACTCATATTTTTTTTTTAAAGTTTATTTATTTATTTATTTTAAGATGGCATCTCACTCCGTCACCCAGACTGGACTACAGTGGCATGATCTCGGCTCACTGCAACCTCTGCCTCCCAGGTTCAAGCGATTCTCCTGCCTCAGCCTCCCTAATAGCTGGGATTACAAGACCCATCACCAAGCCCAGCTAATTTTTGTATTTTTAGTAGAGACGGGGTTTCACCATGTTGGCCAGGCTAGTCTCGAACTCCTGACCTCAGGTGATCCACCCACCTTGGCCTCCCAAAGTGTTGGGATTACAGGTGTGAGCCACTGTACCCGGCCTGTTTTATTTTTTATCTTTAATGGACCCCTGGAACACAGTGATGAGTTCGTTTGAATTTATTTATTGTGGTGTAAGTATTTACATGCATCTGCAAAATGAGCAGTTGGAGGTTTAGTAGTTAAGTTAAAATAGACTTTTAATCTTTTATTTTGGTCTCCTGTGCCTAAAGGGGGCCTGGATGTCATCAGTTAATGGTCTTCTGGCACATGGTATGTCTTCAGTTAATGTTTAACAAATAAAAGAAGCAAACAATAGGGTAGATGATGGCCAGAGAGACAGCAAGAAGCACTCCTTAAACATTACAAATCTCTCCCAATGAGTGCTTCATGCCAGGTAGATGCTCAATGTTCGAATGATTCACCCGAGATAATAAGCCCCTTGGGTTACCCACTCGGCCCCACCAGGCACTGGAACTACCTTACTCTAGTTTCCAAGATGCCCACTAATTCCAGTGCTCAGGTATTTGGTAGACAAACTGCACTCCCTCTGCTGATGCCCTTTCACAGTGACACTGACTTTAACCACATTCTCCATCAGGCCCTTTTCTATTTTTTCTTTTTTTTTTTTTTTTTGAGATGCAGCTTTTTTGCTCTCATTGCCCAGGCTGGAGTGCAATGGCGTGATCTCGGCTCGCCACAACCTCCATCTTCCAAGTTCATGTGATTCTCCTGCCTCAGCCTCCCGAGTAGCTGGGATTACAGGTATGAGCCACCATGCCCAGCTAATTTTTTATTTTTAGTAGACGGGGTTTCTTCCATGTTGGTCAGGCTGGTCTTGAACTCCCGACCTCAGGTGATCCTCCTGCCTTGACCTCCCAAAGTGCTAGGATTACAGACATGAGCCACCATGCCTGGCCACTTTTAGACCCTTGTCTTAATCTGCCTATAGACTTCTAATCCCTGGAGTGGCCCCTCCCAGTGAAGGTACACTATCACTTCAATCATATATGCTGTCCTTTTCTGGACATGGGCCCACTGGGTGATGGATTTGTTTGAGAATGCCACCATCACCACCATAAGGACTATTCACAGGCCTGCGGGCCAAGGTTCCAATCTCACCCACCACTCAATGTTGGCACACACATGATTTACCATAACAGGACAATCTGCTCCCACTCCCAATATCTTACCTGTATAAAAACGAAAATGCTTCCAAGAAAGCACGCCTCAATTCTATCAGCACTACCTCAGATTTTCATTGCTTAAGCTCCCTAAAATGTCTGCTTCTAATTTGGCTAAGGGTGGAGAGGGATGAGCAGGGAGAGAAAGTCATCAAATCTTTGCCTGCAAGTAAGCTATGGTTTTTGCTATGGTTGGCCCTGAAATTTAGACTCCATGGGTATTCTCCCTTTGCAAATCACAACTGAATCTCCTAAATCCCCTATCAGAAGTAAGCTACAGGATGCTCTATACTTTAAGATCTTTTACATTTTATGTTTCTCCGAAGAATAGAGATGTTTTATTATGGTAATCAGCAGGTAATAAAGTACTTACCCTCTCTCCAAAATAGATCAAATGGGATATACTTACCCCAGATTTTTTTAAAGCATTTGTTCTTAGAAATTGTAACAATTTTTCAGAATGACAATCCTAGGTTTATTGATTCACAAATGGCCTGGGTCTATCAAGTGAATATATACTTCCTCACATAAAAAGAGGTTAGAGGGGAGAATTTAACATTCTAATTTACAGGTGCAACTAGCTTTTTTTTTTTTTTTTTTTTTTGCCTCCTAGAAAGTGCCCATTGAATCCTGTAGATTCAGAAATCAAACTAAAACCCCAAATCTAAAACCAAGGAGGAAGGATGTTTGAAAGGGGTCCTAGAGCCTACACAACAGGGACAGAATTTGTTTCTATAAGTACATATGTCCTGGAAATGAACTTTCTGCTGTACAACCTGGAAATAACATTCATCTGACACAGCTGAGTTCCAGTCTAATGCTTTAGGCTCTGAGCACTTGGGTAAATTATATTGCATTCAATGCAAAGTACTGATGACAATAGTTTGAAATGATCCTGTAAGAATTAGGGCTAATGGGCCAGAAGTGTAGGTGCTTAATATCCAAGGGCCATTACTATATTACTCTTGAGCTCTTGATGGAAGAATGGAGAGGATATTAGAATGGTAAAAACAAAGAAAAGGCTGGTGCTTTTGTATTTGTTTATGAGTCTCACTCTGTTGCCCAGGCTCTGGAGTGCAGTGGTGGAGTCTGAGCTCACTACAACCTCTCCCTTCTGGGTTCAAACAATTCTCCCACCTCAGCCTCTGAGTAGCTGGGGTTACAGACGCCCATCACCACGCCCAGAGAATATTTGTATTTTTAGTAGAGACGGGGTTTCACCACATTGGACAGGCTGGTCTCGAACTCCTGACCTCAAGCAATCCACTCGCCTTGGCCTCCCAAAGTGCTGCGATTACAGACGTGAGCCAACATGCCCGGCCAAGGCTGGTGCTCTTAACAGAGTGTGGGAGGTGGAGCACTGTGGCAGAATGAGGGAGTGGGCAAGACACCGAGGAGCCTCCTCAACACTATAAAAAGGATGCCCTGTTTAGATGCCTGAACTGGGCTATTGAGACCAGAAACTCCCCAGAGTACAGGAGCAGGGAAGTCAATCAGGTTTGAAGTTGCTAGAACCGCACCTCCCACCCCACCCTTAAAACAATCCTTTAACATTCTCATCCATCATCTCACCTCTCAGATAACCCTAACTTACACTGGCTGAGTAATCAAGACTGTGGGCAGAGAAAAGTGAAAACCTCAGCTGAGGGACTAAGCAAGTAAATCACTTCCTTCCTTGAGGCTCAGTTTCTTCATCCATAAAACAGATTTGTTACATAAATATCAAATAAGATCATCTTTTTTACAGCGTTTTAGAAACTTTATGGCACTACTCCACTTTCTAGGAGCTGAAACCTCCAGGTAAGCTGGTTCGGCTTCTGGACTAAGTACTACAGAAGATTAGACCCCAATCTCCAAATATCAAAGAGCTGTCAGTCCTAGAGGTGAAGGTTTTCCTTGAACACCACCTATTTAGAAAATACCTTTTAAAAACTACAATGACAGAGTGAGTTCTAGTGTCCAGCAGCACTTTGGGATGAATGTGGTTAACTAGATTTTATTGTATACTCTCAAGTAGCTAGAAGAATAGATTTTGAATGTTCCCAACACAAAGAAATGATAAATGTTGGAAGTGATTAATGTTTGGACGAACGGAGGCAAGATGGTGCACTTCCAGGTTCTTCATCCCCCCTCCCAACTTTTTTCCACCCCCAACTTTTCCCGCGCGCGCAAAAATGCAGCCGGCGCCCGGGAAGGTGCAGACCAACTGGGCATGCGCCAGGTGACGTCAATCCGAAGAGACCAAGATTTACCTGGTCACACCTGCGGAACGCCCCCGACACGCCCGTGCCCCGCCTATTGCCCTCCCACTCCTAGAAAAGCCGCTCCCAGCCAGCCTCCCGCGCGGACTTCCCAGCCCCCCGACTCCTGTCGGGACTGTGTTAGGAACTCCGTCCGAGAGCTTCACCAGGTGACTCTCTTGGCCTCCTTTGCCGGAAGCCAACAGACCTCTCCCTATCCACCTTCTTCCCTTGAAGCTAGGTGACCAAAATAAATTTGCAGTTTTGCTCCTACCCTTGCCTACTCGCTAGTTCTTCTGTGCCCGCTCTGGTGGTCTTAGAAAAACAAATCAGTTGGTGCCGAACCCGGGAGGAGACCCCTCCTCAGGGCCCCCAGGGTCCAGGGAGCCTCCTCCTCCTCCT
>NW_012115043.1:9114429-9122804 GCF_000951035.1 Colobus angolensis palliatus
TTTTGGGCCTTAGGCTCTCGTCCCAACCTGCCCTACACTCCTCCTTCTCTCCCCGCTCTCTCCACCCCCTCCCTTCCTGCCCAGACTCCTCCTCCTTGCTCCTCATCGACTAGTAGTCCGCTCGCACCCGCGCCCCCTTCCACGGCCTGAGCCAGCCACCTAGGGTCCCCTATCTCTGCACACACCTGCTCTAAGTGCCCTGCTGATGCCTCCACTCCTGCCCCATACCCTCCTACAGTGTTAGCACCTTTGCGAGAGGTAGCTGGGGCGGAGGGGCTAGTCAGAGTACATGTCCCTTTTTCACTGGCCAATCTTTCCAAAATTGAGAAGCGTTTAGGTGATTTCTCAGCTAATCCTACCATATACATAAAGGAATTTAGACCAAAATCCAGAAGAAAATCCAGCCGCATTCTTAAATAGGCTGACTGAGGTTCTAACCCAATATACCCGGTTAGATCCGGCCTGCCCCACAGGGGCCACCATTTTGGCGTCTTATTTCATTTCTCAATCAGCTCCTGACATCATAAAAAACTTCAAAAGGTAGAGGATGGTCCTCAGGCACCAATAAAAGACCTGGTTGAATTAGCCTTTAAGGTCTGTAACTCCAGAGAGGAGACGGCTGAAGCACAGCGACAGGCTCACCTTGAACAGAAGGTTCAGCTCCTAGCAGCGGCTTTACAGCCCAGTCGTAACCCCAGACCAGAAAGCACACACCCTGCAGACTCCAAGGCTACAAAAGGAGCCTGCTATAAGTGCGGCAAGGCAGGACACTATGCCAACAGGTGTCCGCAAGGTCCCCGAGCCCCAACGCAGCCTTGCTATAAGTGCAAGGCATCAGGATATTGGGCCAGTGAATGTCCTAACCCTCGTCCACCAGCAACCCCCTGCCCTGCTTGCCAACAGGGAGGGCACTGGAAGTCTGATTGCCCCACCCTGAGAACAGGTTCCGCGTCTCCACATGACCCCCTTTCCCAGGATCCTAGGAGCTCCTTCCAGCTCCTACATCTGGACGACGACAACTGAAGGTGCCAAGACTTGGGGACCCCCATCACCCTCGCCGAGCTGCGGGTAACTCTCCTGGTAGCGGGTAAGACAATTAATTTTTTAATCAACAGCGAGGCTACCTATTCTGTTTTGCCATCCTTCTCTGGACCTAGCCTTCCATCCAATATCTCTGTAGTAGGAGTAAGCGGAAAGCCATCCATCCACTCCACAAAAAACTCCACTCCTTAATTGCTGCCTGGCCAACAACTACTTTGCGCACTCATTCCTCATTATACCCTCATGCCCTACCCCCTTACTAGGCCAAGAAATGAGAAATCAGTTCAACTTTCCCCCACTCGCCTCAAACTTACTAAATTTTCTTAACTATCTCATACTCCCCAACCTTGCCAGGACCATCCTTCTGGGTTTTGCCCATATTCCAACAAATGCTTCCATTCCTCATTCCTATACTAATACTGTGCCTTATTTTATTCTTCATCTGCACGTTCAAATACCAACCATAGGCCCCGACCTTAACAACGCCCCTTAACAGCAGGAAGTAGCCAGACAGACCACGGAGCCCCTTTATCACTATTATCAATAAAAGGTTGGACTGTTTGGATGAACGGAGGCAAGATGGTGCACTTCCGGGTTCTTCATCACCAACTTTTCCCACGCGCGCAAAAATGCAGCCGACGCCCAGGAAGGTGCAGACCAACCAGGCATGCGCCAGGTGACATCAATCCGAAGAGACCAAGATTTACCTGGTCGCACCTGCGGAATGCCCCGGACACGCCCGTGCCCCGCCTATTGCCTTCCCACTCCTAGAAAAGCCGCTCCCGGCCAGCATCCCGCGCGGACTTCCCAGCCCCCCCACTCCTGTTGGGACTGTGTTAGGAACTCCGTCGGAGAGCTTCACGGGGTGATCTCTTGGCCTCCTTTGCCAGAGGCTGACAGACCTCTCCCTAACCACCTTCTTCCCTTGAAGCTAGGTGACCAAAAATAAATTTGCAGTTTTGCTCCTACCCTTGCCTACTCGCTGGTTCTTTTGTGCCCACTCTGGTGGTCTTAGAAAAACAAATCAGTTGGTGCCGCCCTTGCGTACTCCCTGGTTCTTTTGTGCTCGCTCTGGTGGTGTTAGAAAAACAAATCAATTAATATGCTAATTATCCTGATTTGACAATGACACATGTATACACATATCAAAATAAGACTCTGTATCCTATAAACATGTACAATTATTCCATGTCTACTAAAACTTTTAAAACAGTTTTTAAAAAATTACTATTAGAGCACTTATTCTTAAGAATAGCTCGGTCAGGAAAGCATCCTGCTGACTTTACAAACCCCAAGCAGAGGGCATCCATCTCTTCCCTCATGCCCACAGATGATATCACATCACACAGATGGCACATCTACCATCTACACTATATAGCACTGTTGAGACACCCTAGGGAGGACAGACAAAACACATGTGCTGTCAAGATCGGCAGGATTCCACTGCAGGTAGGCAAAAATACAAAAATGTATTAACAGCATTTAACCATCTCCAATAATCAGTATGTACTACTTAGTCCTTTTCTTGGATTCCTTCTTTTCAAAAATGTACCCAAATAGGTGCCACAGAAGAAAAATCAAGATATCAGAAGTCCCTATGGATGAGAGAAGGGAAGAGGGAATTGGCAATGAGACCTGTGACCTCTGACCTGGAAGTGAGTGCCTTGGGAGAATCCTAGAGAATCCTTCTCAGGCCTGGCTGCCCATTAGCAACACCTGAGCAGCTTTTAAAAAGCCCAGGTCTGAGCATTTGTTGTAGCTATAAAAGTTTCCCTGGTGATTCTACTGTGCAGCCAACACTGTAAACCACTAAACCATTGATTATGAGGGTCTCCAAACTACATGGCAAAGAAGGGCTAGGAAACAGTTTTGAAATTTATACTTATTATTTAAGATACTGGATTTCAGAAGTAATAGCAATAATAGTAACAATAATAATAAATGTCAAAGGAAGGCTGCAAGTTTATTCCAAGGAGTAAAACTCCAAAAGTATATTTGTGAAAACTGGATGCTAAAAATGTTGAGAGCGGTAGCAGTCACAAGATTTTGTGCATTTGTCAAAAGTCTGAACTGTTCATACACACAAAGAATTATTGTATGAAAATTTAAAATAAATTTAAAACATATAGGCCAGGCACAGTGGCTTTCACCTCTAATCCCAGCGCTTTGGGAGGCTGAGGCGGGCAGACCATGAGGTCAGGAGTTTGAGACCAGCCTGGCCAACATGGTGAAACCCTGTCTCTACTAAAATACAAAAATCAGCCAGGCATGGTGGCACACACCTGTAATCCCATCTACTCAGGAGGCTGAGGCAGGAGAATTGCTTGAATCTGGGAGGCAGAGGTTGCAGTGAGCTGCGACTGTACCACTGCACTCCAGCCTGGGCAACAGAGCGAGATTCTGTCTCCAAACAAAAAAAAATCAAGTTATCTAACCTAATAATACTCAATCTTGGCTAAATACTAGTATTGCCTGGAGAGTTTTGTTGTTGTTGTTGTTGTTGTTTTTGTTTGTTTTAAGAGAGACAGGATCTCACTGTGTTGTCCTGGCTGGTCTCAAATTCCTGGGCTCAAGCAATCCTCCTGCCTCAGCCTCCCAAGTGGCCGGGACCACACCACTGCCATAGATCACCTAGGGAGGTTTTAAAAATCCTGACGCATAGCCTGTACCCCAGATCAATTACATCAGGATCTGGGGGTGGTGAGAAGGTTTCTGAGTTTTGGAAGTGCCCCAGTGGCACCTGAGTGCCAGGTGATTCCCATGGTCAGCCTTGTCTAATTTCCTGTAGAACAGGAGGAAGAACAACAGCAAAAGTGTGCTTAACACACAGCTAACACAAAGGAATGTGGCTCCCCAACAGTAAAATGATATCTAACCTACTTTCTACTCACCCAGGGAAGTTCACTAAAATCTACCCAAGTTTCCAAAATGATACCATACCCAGCAGTGAATAAGGCAGACAAAGCCTGTGCCCTCACAGGGCTTAGACAGAGCAAAGGCCCAGAGCTGCAGGACTTCCCTGAAGTCGCATGCCACTTAGGGGCAGAGCCAGGATCAGAACCCATATCTCCTAATTCCGTGTAGAGAAGCAGAAAGAATAGAGGCAACTGCCTCAGAGTGCTGTGAAATACATATTTGGTCTTCTTCCCAGTTTCCTGACAGATAGCTCTTAATGCACCAGGGATCTTCCAGAGTGATAACAGTGCCTTTTGTGTGCTAGTAAGATGACTGATGACTGGGGGCCCCTAGGCAGCTTCAGGATGGGGGCCGGTCACAAGACCCGATGAGAAGGTTGGGACTGATTTTAGGCCCACTCGCCATCACAGAGAGGGGAGCAGGGCTGAAGGTTGACTTGATCATCAACCGCAAATGATTTAACCAATAACTCCTGCTTAACAACGCTTCCATAAAAACTCAAATGGACTGGGTTCTGGGAGCTTCCAGATAGTTGAACACATGCAGGTTCGTGGAGGGTGGTGCATCCACCCCGGAGCAGGCATGGACGCTCCAAGCTCCTTCTCCCTATGCATCTTTTCCATCATGTTTCCCTGAGTTCTGTGGGCTGCTCTAGCAAATTAATTGAATCTGAAAAGGATGTCATGGGAACCCCCAGCATATTGCCTGTCAGTCGGCAGCTCAGGCCACAATGTGTGCTGGCCACTGGCATCTCAAGTGGAGAGCAGTCTTGTGGGACTCAGACATCAACCTGTGGGGACTGACACTATCTCTAGACAGTGTCAAAATAGAATTGAATTAGAGGATACCCAGCTGGTGTCTGCAGGAGAATCAATCCCCTGGAGAATTGTTTGGTGGGTATGTGAGGAGAAATTCCCACACATCCTTGTGACCAGAGGTCACAATGTAGTCTCTGTTGAGTGTTATTAAGAGGATATTAGGAGAAACTGATTTGTTTTTTTCCTATATCCTTGCATGCCTCCATCAAAATAACAATTATTATTTCCAAAAAAAGAACTTACCAAAACACAAGTTAGCTTCTATGTATCGAATTATGAAACCTGAGAATCAGATATCTCATTCTCATAAACCTCTGCTCTCCAAGCAAACCAGCATTGCTAGGTCATATTGGCCCACACAGAGTGTACAGGTAGCTATTTATTGGAAGTCTCAGGACAGGATGAACAATAAACATGGGTTACCAGGAAAAACATCTTGACCACCGGCACCACCTCATACTGAACTCTTTCCTTTGGTACTTTCAAAAATCTGTTCAATTGGTAAGCCTCCCGATTTGTTCAAAATTTATTTGCTCTGATATATTTTGGTGACCATCCAATTATTGGTGTTCCTTACTTCTTTCTAATCTTATAAACTACCGTCTGGTTGGAATGCTGACACTTGTCCAGCGAGGTGCTTTATCTCATTCAATTGTATTGTCCCTGTCATACAACGAAGAAACAGCTTCAGCAAAGTAATGAGTAAACAAAGTCACACAAGGTAGCACAGCTTGAAACGGCAGAGCCAGGCTTTAAATATAGGTTAATCTGTCTGACTCTTAATCCTTTGCTACGCAAAGTGAGGTACCTGGATAATAAGGTCCCTACCTGGGAGCCTGTTGGAAATGCAGATCCTCAGGCTCCTACTGGATCTGCTGAATCAGAATCCACATTGTAACCCCTGGTGACTGATATTCACACTAGCATTTGGAAGTACTGGAGTAACCCCTATCCCAGAGCCAAGTGACTGCTTCTTGTTAATTAAGACAATGGGCAACCATTTGTGGCTCACACCAGAAGCAAACAGCAGCCAATCACCTGAGCCTGAAAGCTACCAGATGGGATGCATGTTACACCACAGACTCACAGTAATCCACAGGGCTTGCTGGATGGGGCCCTTTCTACACAGGTGCCCACAGGTTGCTGGACAGAAAGACCAACTTCTCTCCTTTGCCAAAGCACCAAGGAAGCCTACAGGCCTGGTTCTAGCATCTGCTAAAACCAAGAAAGACATCTAAATACCTGCCATCATAATTCAAACCCTCCTGGCACTTTTTTATGGGGAGTAAATTTCATCTCTCTAAGTAACCAATGAGGTGAGAAAGAAAAACACAATTACTCTCAGAACAAAAAGCAGCTAATCCTCTTAGTGTCTGTCTGCTTCTCTCTCCTTCTATATAGATGTGCTTATCTATTATTATACATATTTATAATGGTCCTTAGAGTCTAAAAACCTGAACTAGGGCTCTTACAACTAAATGGAAGATAGAAACAGATGGATTACTGTTGAGGGAGGGGATTAGGGGATGGGGGAGCCATCACGGAAAATGTCTCCCAGACCAGCTTTCCCGACTCTAACTTAAGACTCTTAAAGTGTGGAACATGGGCCACCTGCCTGAGAATCACTGAAGATGATCCCATTCCTGGGCCCAAGAATCCACCTTTTTTTTTTTTTTTGACAGTCTCACTCTGTCACCCAGGCTGGAGTGCAGCAGTGCGATCTCGGCTCACTGCAATCTCCGCCTCCTGGGTTCAAGTGATTCTCCTGCTTCAGCCTCCCAAGTAGCTGGGATCACATGCACGCGCCACCATGCCTGACTGTTTTTCGTATTTTTAGTAGATACAGGGTTTCACAACATTGGCCAGGCTCGTCTCGAACTCCTGACCTCAAGTGATGTGCCTGCCTCGGCCTCCCAAAGTGCTGGGATTACAGGCATGAACCATCACGCCTGGCCTAGAATCCACATGTTTAACAACCCCTTCCCCCATGAATTCTTGCACACATAAAAATTTGAAGCTAACTGCCATCTGATCTAGGCACATAGTTACATGAGAATTATCAGACTCAGTACTTAATCTTCCTAACTGTGGGGCATCTCATTTCCCACTGTTCTGAGGAAGAACTGATTGGGGAAGTGGAATCCTTTCCCAAGGTCACACAGCAGGTAAATGACTATGTGGCTAAAACACCATAGTTGAAGCCCTTTCAACAGACCATGGAAGCAAATTCACAAAAACCAAACAAACAGAGGGGCATGATTTTGTTGCTAAATCACCTATTGCCACATGAAGCAAGAGCAATGCTTTTCTAAAAACGTTAAGGTCTGGTCTCTCTTGCAAGAGTATTGCAGGGACTGTTTTGGGTCCCACTTCGAGGACAGGACTGTGGCTGCCAACAGGGACAGCGGGCAGCATGTCGTAAAGGGCTCTGGAGAGCAGCTGGCTGCTGGCTGGGTCTGGGAACCAGATACAATCCACTGGCCTGATGAAAGTTCATGAACTTTCAGTAAATTCAAATTATTCCCAATAATACTAGATGCAGTGGCTCACATCTGTAATCCCAGCACTTTGGGAGACCAAGGCGGGCAGATTGCTTGAAGTCATGAGTTCAAGACTAGCCTGGGCAACACAGCAAGACATCGTCTCTACTTAAAAAAAAAAAAAACAGAAAACAAAAACCCCACCACATTAGGCATGGTGGCACGTATCTGTGGTCCCAGCCACTCAGGGGGCCAAGATGGGAGGATTGCTTGAGCCAGGGAAGTCAAGGCTATAGTGAACCTTCTTTGCCCCTTTGCATCCCAGCCTGAGTGACAAAGTGAGTACCTGTGTCACAAAAAAAAGAAAGAAAAGAGAAAAAGAAAAAAGTAAAAAAACAAAAAAATAATTCTTCCCAGTGAGTGATATTTGAAGCAGTTCAGACTCTTCTTTCCATGATGGATCACACATCACTTGGGGCACACCCACACTTACGACAAGACAATGATTCCCAAACAGACCGCTTCAGGAGGCTCACCCGAGGCTCTAAAAACAGACTTCTAGCCCATCCCTCTTAGAGAGAATGATCTGGGGATGAACATCATATCCATAATAGTATTAGGGGGGAAAAAACTCCCATGTTTTCAAGTTGAGTGGGGAAGGCCCAAGTATAATACAAAAGCTAGAAGTCACATAAGACAAGATGGATACATTCCACTGAATTAAACTTAAAATTTTTTATTTTAAATTCTAAATCGACAAATTACAACTATATTTATGGGGTACACGGGAGGTCATGGACACAATGTGGAATAATTAAATTAGGCTAACATATTCAATACCTCAAATATTTATTTTTATGGTGAGAATATCTGAAATTTACTCTGAGATTCTGAAACATCCAATACGTTCTTATTTACTATAGTCACTTCATCACACTGTGCAATATACCTAAAGTATATGAAAAAAGGACATTCCTCTAATTGAGCCTTTGTACCCTTTGACCATCATCTCCCTAACGAGCCCAGCCCCTGGTAACCACCATTCTACTTTCTGCTTCTATGAGATCAACTTTTTTAGATTCCACATGTAAGTGAGAACACATGGTACTTGATTTTCTGT
>NW_012115043.1:9124090-9136120 GCF_000951035.1 Colobus angolensis palliatus
ATCCTTTGAGCCAAAAATTCTACTTTTAGGAATTTCTCCTAAATATAAATTCACAAATGTGCAAAATGTTATTTGTTCATGAATATTCGTTAAGAATAACAAAATACTTATTTTTTGAGATAGAGTCTCACTCTGTCATCCAGGCTGGAGTGCAGTGGTGCAATCTCAGCTCACTGCAACCCGCACCACTTGGGTCCAAGCAATTCTCCCGCCTCAGTCTCCCAAGTAGCTGTGACTACAGGCGCAAGCCACCATGCCCGGCTAATTTTTGTATTTTTAGTAGAGAAAGTGTTTCACCACATTGGTCAGGCTGGTCTCGAACTCCTGACCTCAGGTGATCCGCCCCACTCAGCCTCCCAAAGTGCAGGGATTACAGGCGTGAGCCATCGCGCCTGGCCTAAGAATAACAAAACATCAGAGACTAAAGTAATGTCCATCAACAGGGAACTGGGCAAATAAGTTACAGTGCACCCGAATGATAGAATACAATGCAGCCATTTTTTAAATCCCCTGAACCAGAAGTCCTGTATTTACTTATGTGCAAAGATCTCCAAAATACAGAGCAAAATACTGAAAAGTATCACTTATGCTTAAAAATACACACATAAACCTTGAGGGAAGATTCCCTGCAAGGAAAGAAACTGGTACCTGAGAGACAGAGGTAGGAGTCATAATTATTTTCCCTACTTATCTGCCCTCTGTGGATGTACTGTTCTATTTTTTTTAAGTAAGAGAAAAAAATAAGAAAAAACAAGAGAGGCAAAGAAGGGGCAGGGATGGGAGATGGGATGGGGCAGGAGGCTCCACCTGACTATAAAGTTGCAGTAAGAGTTCTCCCTGTTTCTCTCTTCAATAATTACTTTACAGTAGACGATAAAAGTCCTAAAATGACTGGGCGCAGTGGCTTACACCTGTAATACCAACACAAGACCAAGGTGGGAAGATTGCCTGAGCCCAGGAGTTCGAGACCAGCCCTGGTAACACAGACCCGGTCTCTACAAAAAAAAAAAAACATTTTTTTTAATTAGCCGGGCATGGTGGTGCACACCTGTAGTCCCAGCTACTCAGTATGCTCAGGTGAGAGGGTCAACTGAGCCCGGGAAGTCGAGGCTGCAGGGAGCCATGATCATGCCACCACACTCCAGCCTGGGCAACAGAGCAAAACTGTCTTGAAAAGAGAAAAAAGCCCCGTAAATGTTACTTCAGCCTCAGTAATTCCACTTCTGATAATCCATCCCCAAATACTAATAAAGCTTTATATGCAAAGACTCCATCAAAGCATTACTTATGAGTAAAAAGTTGAAATAACCAGTGCAATGTGTGTTTTAAGGACGTTCAGCTCTGCTGTAGAGAACAAGACAACAAAACCAAATGGGACAGATGAAACGCCTAAGATGTGTGGAGTACAGAAAGTAAACAAGCACACACCTGAAAGACATCCGCCATAGATGAAGCCAGAAGAGCATTTGCAGTCTGAACACAGATTGGAAGGGATAGAAAAACCAAAAACCAAGCGGTGGCTTAGTCTTCATTGATATCCAAGATCAGCCACCCACTGGTGACATTCTGACCCGCCTTGTTTGCCTGAGACATGCGGAAAAAAAAAAAAAAAAAAAAGCTCTGGACACACTCACGAAGGGCTGTCGATAAGTGATACCTTTACCAGACATAGCCCCTGCATTTCTCAACAGAGGAGGTATGTGGGCTCCTGGCACCTTCTGTCTCTTAAGTCCCCTTGCTCATTCTCAGATCTTGGCCCTCATGACCATGCCACCGGTATGGAATGGTATGTGGCAGACACAGAGTCTGGATATGAACACTGCCCAAGCCAGGATACAAGCAGTGTGGTCCATCTACCCTGGTGGACCTAAGTTTGTTAACCTACTCAATCTCCTTCCTCTTGCTTCTCTTTGTGTGCTTAAATTCACTTAATAAATGGAATGATTCAATCACCTTAATCTGATCTGTAAGCCTTTCTGTTAGTGACTTCTGGGACAGTGTTCTTGGAGGCTACCACAGCGTTAAGATAATTTCCCACCATGACAAATATAGGAAATGATTACATAAGTTTTGACATATCCACATAACAAATTATCAATTTAAAATATATTTTGGCTTCAGTAACCTCATAAGCTTTCTCAATATTTGAAAAATATAAAATTGAACAGAATGTAAACTATATGAAAATAAACCAATTTTAATGAAAAAAGTATATGCATGTATCCATTTATTTTTAAAACTAAGAAAACACACTAAAATGTTAACAGTGGTTATCTCCAAGGTAACTCATATATTCATGTAATTTTTAAAATATTTTTTATATTTTCCACATGTGTTTTTATAATTTGGAAAACTCAAACTTTTTTCGTGATCCACCCGCCTCGGCCTCCCAAAGTGCTGGGATTACAGGCGTGAGCCACCGCGCCTGGCCACTTTTAAATATACACAGAGAAAAGACTAGGAGGAAATCTATCATAATGGTTAGTGTCTATAGGATTCAGAGTAACTACTTTATTCTTCCACTTTTACAGTACTTTCAGTAATGGTCATCTTGTACTTTTATCATCACAAAGGCATTTTTCCCCTTGAGACAAAGAGGCTGGCAGTGGATAAGATCCACCAGCTAAAACCCAGCCCTGGAATTGAAAGTTAAAGCTTTACTGTATACAGTCTTAATTGTGCACGCATTCCCAGTTGAAGTAAAATCTGTCAAACAAGTTTACTTGTTTTGCTGCAGGAATGAGATGAAATACGTTTTCTGTAAAATTTCCAAGCCATGTCCAACTTTGGGAATGACTTAAGACTACTTCTAAGGCTATAAGGTCATCCTTTTTGCCTGTGACATACTGTTGTCACCAACGTGAGAGGCCAGGGATCCTCCTGCCTTGCTCAAACACCTCCACCCAACAGTGGGTGATAAACCAGGTGGGCTTTTCATTACACAGGGTTTGCTTTAGCGTAATACAGCTAATGGTTTCCTGATGCAGAGGCACTGGGAATTTTATCCCCAGCCTCAGCAATACATGGATAAAGGTCCCAGCTCAACCAGCCAAGAAACCCACAAGCATGTATCTCATAGAAGCCACATCTCACTCATCATCAATCACCACCTTAAATGATCCCTGAGGAGTCCAAAGACGACTTGAGATTTTGACACCAAACACCCCACACTGTTTCCCCGATCCCACTGGCTACGGTATGTACTCCTCACCTACAATCTCAAAATCCAACCCATCCCTGAAGGCACGTGTCTCAACAATTTAACCCTTGGACGCCTTCCCAAGCATCAAAAGGAAACTCGACATCATGTCTCTTTGGTACCACATATGCCTGTCTATACGTGCATGTATGTATACTGTAAATATACATCTATACATACAGACTCTAACTACAGACTGCAGATTGGTATATGTGCACACATGCTACAATACCAAAACATACACCTCACTTTTGTGAATGCTATTGCTTCACTTTCCAAGTATTCATGGCTTGTCTGTGAGCACGCAGGATAAGGTCCCTGAGAACAGGGGGTGGCATCTATAACCCCTACATTACCTCTCACATGGAAATAAAGAACATTTCCCAACTTCCAAACAGAAATAAAGATCACTTGGGATAGGGTCTAAGGGAGATCCTTTCAGGCCAGCATCTAAAGCTGACAGAGAAAACATGAGATTTTAAACGTTTGCTTCTGTTTGAAAGCAGAGCACCTTTAAGATTTCCGAGGGTCCTGCTCAGCAGAGAATGTCTCTTGACCTGCTGACGGAAGGGCCCCTGAGATGACTAACTAACCAGGCATTCCAAACCAGGGGCCTGGATTGGCTCGTGGTGCTGGCTTCACTGGGGCTCAAAAGGGACTGCGAGGAGATGCAGAAGCAAAGCTCCAGGGACGCATACCGTTGAGTCAGAGTGCACAAGAATGATGGCTGTATGTGTTCATATGGTTTCATTCAGAGGAAATGCACCAATGTTTTCATCACCATTAGAAAGGAAATAATGACCAGCCTGGCCAACATGGCGAAACCCTGTCTCTACTAAAAATAAAAAATTAGCCAGGCGTGGTGGTACACGCCTGTAATCCCAGCTACTCGAGAGGCTGAGGCAAGAGAATCACTTGAACCTGGGAGGCAGAGGTTGTGGTGAGTTTGTTAATTGAGTATATAACATATAAGAAAAAATAATAAATGTATAATCTACACGACCAACCACATCATTGCCTCCTCCAAGCCACCCCCCCTCCAAGCCACCAGCACTATTCACACAAAACTGAAGTCTTTACCCTTCTTCCAGCATCCCTTGCAAGAGTTCTCACTGGTGGCAGAGTTATAGACCCCACAGCACACTGCCAGGAGCTCTGACAGACTGCCAAAATTCCTCAGCAAGATGCATGAGGGGCACACTGACTAAGGAGGCCTGAGCTAGAAGCAGGGGTGCAGTGTAGGCGGTGGGGGGAACAGGTGAGGGCAGCATCCAGCTGGCCTTATCTGTGCAGCTAAGCTACAGCACATGTGGGGGATGTCAGCTCTCAAGACTCAGTCTCCTGATCCCTTACACTACCTTAAGGGATCTTACAGACAGAATGGCCCACAAGCGTAAGCAAATGTCCTACTTTCTATAAGTTATCCAGAACCTTGTTACTGAAGGAGTAATAAAAGGGAACAAAGTGGAGGAAACCAACACTGACAAGAAAAGGGTGACTGCAGTTATGTTTTCACTAATTTCTGATACCGAAGAAAAAGATCGAACTAAATTGCAACATTACCACAGAAAAGACATTGTACTAACCTCACACATTGTTCTGCCAATGGTCAGAGAAATTATGATTGGAGAAGGTGGGGTATGGTGGCCCCCAGGGGATGAGTGAATGACCCCATTTCAGAAGTGAACAGCAGGATGTACTCAGTAAATTTCAGCAGAACCAAGTTGCATAAAACTGGATGCGCAAGTTAATCCCATGCTGGTTTTAAATCATCTCAAAGAGATTGGTATACATTTCAGGGAGATCTGAGAACATTTTATACATCACCCTCATTTTGTTGAAGATGACACCTTGCCTGAGGACACAGGGGTGGCCTTAGCAAATTAACTTTAATAAACTGATTAAACGTACATGAGAGGCAGTGCCCACAGGGCTCTGAGTAGGAGGGTAAGATCTGCAGCTATACAGCACAGAGAACGAACCATGTGACCTTGGGCAAGTGCCTTACAGTCACCATGTAACACTGGACCGCAACAGTGTTCTCAAAAGGAGGTTGTGAAATGAATTCACGTGCAGAGATGCTATCATGATGACCACGAGGATGAGCTCCACCATGTTGCTCTTGTCCTATTTAGCTAACTTTAACTCAAGGTAAATCATTCTAACTTTATGGGCCTTTTTTCCCTTGAATGCAAAATGAAAGAAGGAAAACCGTTTCCAACTTCAAAATCCTTTGAATCGAAGTTGTTCTTCTATTCATTTGCTGGGCAAACTTATCACAGACAAGGGATACCAACTGGAACTTCCAGCTCCTACCACAGTTTCTCAAACATCTATAAGAATGAATAAAAGCAAGCATATAATGCATGTATGAGGCAGCCCAACTGATTCTGAATTCTAAAGCTGTGAATTTGAATGAATGAAGCTGCACATGACAACTTCAATATGTATATCATTTACTGACATTTACTACATGCCAAAACAGGACTCCTTAAAAGTTCATGGTGGTTTCATCTACTCCTTCTGAGGCTACTTCAAGGTAGGGATCTGAAGTTCTGTCCGAGGCTCAGAGAGGAGAAACAACAGGCTTTTGTCCCAGGAGACACAGTCCATGCCTAAATTAGGCAGGTCTGTGCCTAAATTGCTTCCTACACACACAAGCACACACCTGCAAGATCCTCTAAGAATGAGAATTGTTAAATTGTTACGTTAACAGAAAAACTCGGAGTATAAAATCTGCTGTTGACAAAGCTTCTATTCACAGCTTTGTGAAAGCTGATGATTTTAGTTTATGAAGCAATAAGACAGTTTTATTTCCCAGCATTGAAAAGGCTATGTTATCAGGGCACAGGAATGCTGGAATAGCCCAGAATTCCCATACACAAAGAATTTCAGGTGGTCTTCAGGGCTCTTCCTCCTAAGAAAATGGAAGGACTGGGATTTATGTTTACAAAATGCCTAACTGGGAAGCAGAGCGGTTCCCACAAACCACCTTTCACCCCAGGTCCCTCAAAAGGAAATAGGAGCAGCATCTAATCCTAGTAATCCTGGATAAAGTTGCTTTGCTCAGATTGCTCTGTTTTGGGTTAGCTCCCCAAGACTGAGCTCTTCCCAGCTGGGATTGGTATGTTCAATATGGGAAAGGAATAAAGAATATCTTGCATCCATACAGCGCTGTGCAATTTAGTTGCCTTTTGTCTTCAGTTTCTAACTTAATTGGTTTTGTTTTTTTAAGTGGCCCACACAACATTGCCTGTTTAACATTTATTGAGGTGTGTCCACTGTCACTTTTCATAAATGTACCATATGTTTTAAAAATATGTCCTTTTCAAGTTATGAGAGCTGTGTTCTGTGTGTGTCCACTAGATCAAGCTAGTTATTCTCCACCTTTATTATTTATTTTTCTGCCCATTTGACGTATCAATTACTGGGATAAATTCTCCCACTTACGCCAATGGATTTGTGAACTTTTCCCTCTGAGAGATTCAGCCAACTTCTTCTCCCTATATATATATCCTTAAATAAAGTACATATAACATAGTTAGCATGGTGTTCAACTCTGAAGATGCTAGCTGCTAATAAAATGGTCCTGGACTTGTCTAAGGTCATACGGCTATTCGCTAGCATAGAAGTAAAGCCCTCTGACCCCCTTCTCTTAATCAGCAAGCAGGATGGGGCGGAAGGGAAGGCAAGTTTGTAGAAAGTATTTATTCCAGAACTTTATGGTTAGAGAAGTACAGGAGAACACCACCATGTCCATACCTCACTGAGAATCTTAAGTTATACGTCAGCTAAACATTTTATCTTCCCCAACTTAATTGCCCAGTTTAACTCATTCTCCCTGGAATTTATCTCCCCTTGTTGCTGGCTTCAGGGCTCTGTAAGAACAGCTGTGCCATGATGCACTTTACATAAACTTCTGGTCCTGAGAAATATTTGGCATATTCAAGGCAGGCAAGAGTTGTATCTAAACTACAGATAACCTTTGAGGACTTATCCCAGCCCTAGGATCCATAGAATTGTCGGGGGTGGGGAGAGGGAAGTGAGTGAGTGTGAGTGTGTGTGAAATTGTGTGAGTGTGTATGTGTAAGCCACATTCAGGGCAGACCACTCATTTCATTAGCAGCTTCCAAATCCTCTGTAACATTCTCCCACATCCCAGCGGGTGAGTGAATCTTTGTCGAAGTCAAAGTTAATTGCACATGAGAGAGAGAAGAGGCAATTTTCTCCTCTGGCTTTTGAACTCTGAAATTGACGCCTGGGAGTCCTGTCCTCAAAATGTCAGCTGCAGGGCAGAAAAAAATACAACAAGAAAAGGCAGAATAAACCAGCAAGAAAACCTGCCAAACAGAAGAACATTCTTAGAAAGCCTCGGGTTAACAAGTCACAAATCTGCTTTTTAAAAAAAAACAACAACAAGGAAATATCCACCTCTATCGAAAAGCAACTTCTGTGACAAGATTTTTAGCTACAAGTTCATCAGAAACCAGTAACTGCAAAAATCTCACAGGGTACTTGGTCTGGCAGCCAGGATTCAGCACAGACCTATCCATATGCCACTTGTGCCAATGCTTCAGCAAGCTGACCCGTATTTCATCCACGAGAATGGACCACCACCGCCAAAACTTGATTCAGAAGCCAATCCTGGATGAAGTGTAGAAACCAACCAACTGTAGTTTGTCAAACCACCTCCAATGTTTTTTAAAGGATTTACTGACACAGATTCTCTTTTTTGTTTCTTGGTATCTTCCCTCTAAAATAGAAGAGGGATTATTTCAAGCTGTGGACACATCCTGCTTTCTTTGATCCTTGAGGGTCTCACCACATGTCAAAGAGCTGAGCATCAACCCATGAGTCATGCATCCACACTGCGAACCAAAAATAAAGCCCTAAGCCCCTCCACCAACTGAACAGACTTCCTCTTGGTCAAGAGGACGCCAGAAAAAACTGAAAAAACTGAATTTCTGAATTTCTGGCCATGATGGGAAGGGAGGTTGGACACACCTCTTTCTACCAACTCTCTTTTGGAGTTGAGGCAAAACTGACCAACATTAACATTAAAATAGAGATCAAAGACTGACAAAACAGACTCTTTGCGGCAGTAAGATACCAAATTCCAACCTGACTCTGGTATAGCATCACATGGCAAAGAGCAGACGCTGAGGAAATGGAAATATTTTACCCAAAAATATATTTCTTTGACATATATTGAAATGGTCCTGCAAAGCCATCTTTCATGGGAGAAATTTGCATGGGGAAAATCTCCATTTGCATGGGGGAATCTCCATCAATGCAGCCAGGCCTTTCTAGGATCTAGGAGAGATTAACTGAGTCTGACACCTTTTAAGGTCAGAAAAGAGACATTTACCATCTCTCTCTGAAGGCTGCTAACTGGAGGCTTCACCTACATAACAAAACAAGAACCTTGGCCCTCACAACCCCCCTCATCCTAACTCAAGCATTTCTTTCTACTTACTTCAAGTCTTTAGACAAAGCTTAACTCTTTCAACCAACTGCCAATCAGAAAATCTCTGAATCCACCTATGACCTGTAACCTGCCCCCCAACTGTCTCCCTAAACTCCACTGCCTCAGGCATACTTTCTCAGGACCTCTTGAGACTGTTTCCCAGGCCATGGTCACTCATCGGTTCAGAATAAACCTCTTTAAATATTTTACAGAGCTAGGTTTTTTGGTTAACAACACCCTAACCCTACTCCAGGGCTTTCCCCCGTATCCCCCACCCTCATGGCCCACAGCCCCAGCCATTCTCTGCTCCCCGCAACAGCAACGCATAGATGTCAAAAATTCAGCCATAGAGGAGAAAGAGAAGGGTGGGATGTGATCTACAATTCACCAAAAAACTATTCTTATGATCGTCTTTCCCTTCAAGCTTCAGGTTTGCAGTTTAAGCATGTTTGGCCCAGAAGTCAAGGGACCAGACACACGCCCCTGTCAATCTATGGGAGGGACAAAGGAATGACACTGCAAGAAGAAAAAAAGAAAGTGAAAACTTAAAGTACTATACTCTCCTTACTTCCACCCAAGCCAACAGCAGGCAATGGTGTGGAGCTTTTTGCACCTCTAATTTAACCATTCACCCTGACAAGGACTAAGTATGTAAGGAGTTAAACACACACTCCTTTCAAAAATTTAACAAGTACATAAAAATCAAAAGGTCCTTTAAACACAACTGAGTAAGAACCCAAAGATAACCATCACAGATTATTTTTTAAATTGCTCTCCCTCGAGAGATAGACCTTCTAAAACAGATACTTTAAAAAAATAAACAACTATTAAGTGAGTAATGCTGGACCTCCTAAATCTGCAATATGATGCTACTTTTTCTGCTTAACAACATATATGGTTATCTTTCCAACCACCTCCTTGGTCTCTATGCTGTAGTTATGTTTCCTGTTTGGAAGAAGTAAGAAAAGGTTGACTTAGTGTCCCGTTGCCAACAGAGGGGTAGATATAACAAAACCTGTTCACAATTCTGTATTCCCCACACATTCAACATGAAAGCTATCAAGGTTATCTTTTCTAACTCCTGAGAGAAAGGCTGTATGCCTGTGGATACATGTACACTTACATACATGTAGACATTATTCAGCTCTGTGCCTTCACCAAACTTCAGGGGCAAATTGTAGGCTCTTCTAAGAAGCAGGGAGATGGAAATGTGCCATTTTCCATCAGAAGTAACAATTAATAAACACGACTTTGGGAGGCACACAACTGTACAACAAGTCTTGAAGACTTCAGATCCCCAGAGATAAATGGCATACATTCTGTAGCTCTTAGTTCAAAACTTTATTTTAGACACTAATATGGTTTGGCTGTGACCCCATCCAAATCTCATCTTGAATTGTAGAGCCCATAACTCCCACATATTGTTGGAGGGACCTGGTGGCAGGAAATTGAATCATGGTGGTGGTTTCTCTAATACTGTTCTCATGGTAGTGAATAAGTCTCACAAGATCTGATGGTTTTATAAGAGGAAACCTCTTTCGCTTGGTCCTCACTGTCTCTTGTCTGCTGCCATGTAAGACGTGTCTTTCACCTTCCACTGTGATTGTAAAGCCCCTCTAGCCACATGAAGCTGTGAGTCCACTAAACCTCTTTTTCTTTGTAAATTACCCAGTCTCAGGTATGTCTTAATCAGCAGTGTGAAAATGGAGTAATACAGACACTAACTAAAAACTTTTTTAAAGTTTCAGGAATATTTTCCTAGAAATACAACTTCAACGTCACACGCACATAACACACTCTTTTCTAGAAAACATCTTTCACTGAAAACCGTATAGCCAATTTTATAGTCCTCAACCATCAAACAGAAATTTGCTGCTACACATTATACTCTTCCTTCCATACCACTGAGAAGACCCACTTTCCTTTACCCGTCACTTTTGCTTCCTAGCCTAATTCTAGCAGCCGGCATACCCTGTACCAGCCTGTAAAAGTAAGAGAACACTGGAGTCTTCAATTTACAGTTCTCCGTTCTGCAAAGAGGCCAAACTTCCAAGGTTAAGCTTATTTAATATGCTATCATCATCTCCAGCTAATAATTTACATTGCAAAGGCACAGGAAACAAATTCCCTCAGTGTCTCATTTATGAGCCACCAAGGATGCAGCTTAAAATAAAGGTGTGAACACTAACAGAAAAATCAACATGGTCCAGGCCAACACTTGACTTGGGCTTCCATTAATATTTATGAGCTATTTACCAATGTAAGTGAGAGGTACTTAACTACCCCCACCCAAAGGTACTGAGGCGGCCAACTTCAATTGCTGGGGAAATGTCTACCTTTTATATAAAAAGCATACTCAGGAGGAAAGGGTTTGTCTCACCTAAAAGCCCCAGCTCTGTGGTCAGTACTGCAGGCTCCAACTTCATATCAAGTTCACCCAGCTCTACAACATAGAAGTCTATGACCCTGGGCAAGCTGCTTAACCACTTAAACTTCAGTTTCTTTATCCATAAAATAAGAATAATAGTAGTAGCTACCTCTTAGAATTGTGAAGTTTAAACAAGTTAGTATTTCTAATCCTGCTTAGAACTGTGTGTGGCACATGTAAAGTGCTCAATAAATCTTCAATCATTATACCAGTAATCCACACTAAAAAAGACATTGCAAGCCGGATGCTGTGGCTCACTCCTATAATCCCCGCACTTTGGGAGGCTGAGGCTGGTGAATTACTTAAGGTCAGCAGTTCGAGACCAGCCTGGCCAACATGGTAAAACACTGTCTTTACTAAAAATACAAAACTTAGCCAGGTGTGGTGGCGGGCACCTGTAATCCCAGATACTGGGGAGGCTGAGGTAGGAGAATTGCTTGAAGCTGGGAGGCAGAGGTTGCAGAGAGCCAAGGTTACGCCACTGCACTCCAGCCTGGGCAACAGAGCAAAAACTCCATCTCAAAAACACAAACAAACAAAAAACACTGCAGGTCATGGCTGTCCACTGTTCACCATATTTTGCATGTTCTAGCCTATTTAGTCCTCAAAACACTGATAAAGCAGATAGAAATTTAATTTTCAGTTGAGAAACCTGAGACTGAGACCAGTTTAAAGTCTTACCAAACTTGCTAATGAGCTGAAATCTGAACCCATGTCTATTTGTCTTCAAAGCCTATGCTCCTCCTACTTCTCCAAGCTGTGTGGCTCCTTCCTGCCTCTGACACAAATAACTACACAGAAATGTGCCGGCGGTGGCTCACGCCTGTAATCCCAGCACTTTGGGAGGCCGAGGCAGGCGGATCACGAGGTCAGGAGTTCAAGACCAGTCCGATCAACATGGTGAAACCCCGTCTCTACAAAAATACAAAAATCAGC
>NW_012115043.1:9136208-9145014 GCF_000951035.1 Colobus angolensis palliatus
GCCACTGCACTCCAGCCTGGGCAACAGGGTGAGACTCCATAAAAAAAAAAAAAAAAAAAAATGCTGCTAGCCAATATTTGATGAGCATTTACTATGTGCTCAGTCTGATGTCAGCACTTTACTCTCGTTCTACACAGCAATCTTATGGCTAAGTAAAATCATTAATCCCATTTTTCTTATGAGAAAACTGAGGCTTAAACAGTTCAAGTAATATGTCCAGGGATATTTAAGTAAGTGGCAGAGCTGGGACATGGCTACAGAGTCTCCCATAATTATTTCATTTAAAAAAAGAAAGAGACAAACAGACTTACCCAACAGGTCTGGGAAACTTTTGTACCATCAAATCAGTATGTTCCTTAGAGTTAACATGTTTGTTTTTCCAAGTGGGTAATGTGGTAAGCCACAAAGCACCAATTCTCTTATAACATTAGCAGTGTGTTTGACTTTTAAAAAACAAATTAGAATGTAAGTGGAGTCCTCATTCTCCAGGCCAATGTCATTTTTTTGTTTACAAAAGGGGTACAAAATTAAAATCTTGGGGGTGAGGAATAATTATTCAGGTTCATTGCAAAACAGCAATCACCACCTCATTTTTCTCCACTGCTTGACCAATGTGGTAGGGGGTAAACCACCATGGCCCCCAAGCAAACTTAAAAAGTAGAAACAATTTTGTTTGGGATATCTTTATGTTTGTTTCTATAAGGATTTAACTCAGTTATTTTTCAAGCAAAAACATGAAACATCCCATTTTATTCCAAGTACAACAAAAGCTTGAACCTTTACTGTGATTTTCTACTAAGAGCAGTTCAGGGTAAGAAGGAAAAGGAAGAGGACAAAGGGACAAGGGTGAGCCTAAGGAGCAGTAAGACTGGACAGGCAAATAGAGGCTAAAGGACGAAAGGCACAGGTGCAGAAAGTGGGAACTCCAAGGCACAAAGTGGGAGGAAGGGCAAAGGTTTGGTGATCTCTGAATTTGCAGCAACCTCTCGCTGTCCTTGGCTTCAGAACATCCACTAGCCACTGAAATCTTATTGGCTCTTTCATCTGTATTCATTGATCTTCAATGAAATAGTAACAGTGAGGAGGTACCACATGGTGACGGAGCAGCCATATCTTCAACCTACAGCATCACAGTCAGAACAATCCCATCACTGGATGGTCCCAGTGAAACCCACGTCTCCCTTCTCTCCAGTCACCCTACACCTTTCAAATAAAGCTCAGGACCTAGTTTGTCAATACGTAATTCTGCCTCATGCAATTACTTACCTCACCTGCTACCTAAAATCTTACACAAGCAGCTCCAAAAAAATTTTCTGCTCTCAAAATGATGTGAGGCACAGCTACTAAGAATGACCGCACAGACAAATGAGTCATGGTATGATTGATCGCCTGCCCCCCAGAGCTTCTGTCCAATTAAGCTGGGTGGGCAGAGACTGATGGTACCAAAGGCAGAAGGACACCACCAGGCCTGCAGTCATGGAAGAAAAGAGACAAGACGGGGATGAAGGCTGCAGCAGCTGTCTAGAAGCAAGCATGCACCCAAAGTTGAAATCAAAAGATTTGAGATAATTACAGGTCACTACCAACACCATAGAGTGAATATGTTCCTTCATCCAACAGATACATTTTGTCTTATTTGTAGTCAAAACAAATCAAGTAAAATGTAGAATTCTTCAGGCAGAACAGCAAAACTCCTAACTGCATAATGAGATTAGGACCAAAATAAACCTATGACCCATATAAAAATACTGAAAACATAATCCAAAAAGGAAAGGATGCTATGTGTCATCTGCAAAAAGGAGAAGGCAAATTCACATGTTGTTCTGGACCTAATTTAGAAGGTCTTATTGCCAAAAACTATAATAAATTGTGAGCACACTGTCTTCTTTTCATACTGCCTTACCCTCTAATCTATAAATAATAATTTCATATAAGCTGCAACAGGAACGGCAGCAAAAGACACAGTTTCTACTTGCACAAGTCACTTGACCTCTCTAAACCCACATCTCCACCTGTAAAAAGAGATGGTTGCATTGGATGATCCACAAGGCAGAGTCACACTAATCAAATGTCTTCAGTTTTGGAATTCACACTTGACTGGCTCCCTTCGAGTCCTAGCCACATCATATCAGAGCTGCCCTTCCCCACCCAGGATCCCGTTGCATAGGGGGTTCAGCAGCAGCGAGCCACTGCACAGCAGGACATGCCAGAACCCACAGCTGCTACGGGGCAAGCCCAGCACACATGAAGGACAGGCAGAGGGTGCCTACAAGAGGAATGGCAAGTATGTTCTGCTGGATTTATTTATACTTTACGACCTGTCCACTACCAAAAGAATTCACTGGAGTCTGATATAAAAACACATGTCTGAAAAAAAATCAGATGTATGAAAAACACCAAAAAAACACCCAACATGTACAGAGGGCACTTAAAATGAAGATCAAATTAAAAACTAGAAACTGTATGCATGTTTTCAGTGATCCTTCAGTCACTGGTAGTATGTCTACACAGATAAGCCTCAGGGTAATTTCTTGTATCTAAGTAAGAAATGCCCTCTCCTTCAGGAAGAACACTCATCACAGAGTTTACTAAACTCAACACATAATAGGATCTGTTATAGTTACATTTCAAAGAAAAGGAGAAAGAGAAAGTTTTAAATTCCTGCACACAGGCATGCCAGAAAACAAGACCACAACTCGCTGGCTCTTGGGAGTAGCCAAAGTCTGGAAACTATGCAAATTTCCACTGACAGTAAAACGGATAAATTATAGTATATTCACACAATGGATTAGTATGCAGCAATAAAAATGAACACACCAGTCATGCAAACAACAACATGGATCAATCTCACCAACACAGTGCTGAGCTAATAGCAATAGCTAACTGATACGATAAGTATACTTTTGGGGGGATTAAAAGTATATTGGGAGGATGACTAAAGATAGCCATCTACCACATAGATTTAAAGAGAAGATGAAAAAAAATCAGAGAAACAGAAATAATAAAACTTATAATTAAAATGAGCCTTAGATCTTCTCCAGCTGAGCAGCCTCATTTGACAGAGAAGGAAACAGAGTGGGTAGGGAGTTCCAAGGCTCACGTTCTCTTAATTCCTAGGTCTGTACCTTTGCCTCATACCTGCCTCTCTCCACAAAATGTTCCAGACTTATATTTCTGCTCTCCTTGGTGTAAATGAGGTATACATTTTAAAATGCCATTTTGCATATTTACTCTCTTCTGGGAAAGTTTTCACTTTCCCAGTTTGCTAATTCCATACTCCAACAGGGTAAAGATAGAAACTAATTTAACTCTTCTCATTAGCAATGCCAATTATTTAGGAAGATAACTGTTGAATACTCACTTAAGGACTACTGAGAGATTAAATGCAATTTATCACTCTCGAATACCACTCTCGAAGTTTTTAACACTTCAATTACAATCACAACCTGACACAAAATTAATTTCCATGTTTTGAAATACACCAAACTGACTGATACAATTTCCCTTTCTTTCCCTCTGTCAAAAGTCAATGCCCATGAACTGCTAAAATCTCTTCTTACAGTACGTGAAGGTCAGATTATGTTTACATGCTAATGACTACTCTGCATTAATTACCACTCTTAATCAAACAAGCTCATCTGCCTAAAACAGGTTATAAAAGACCTTTGAGAGGGGAAAAAAGCGCCGCATTAAAACTTTGTTCCGAACATACCATATGTACTTGTAAAGGGAGACTCCGGATTTTTCTTAAGAGCATTAGACTTTTGATCTTTTTAACAGAATTATACTTTACTGCCACAATGAAGAAAGTTTTATGGTTATTTTTTCATAATACTACCGACATAATGAAATCAGGTAAAACCTCATTCATAATGTATTCAAAAGTTATGTTCTCAAGTAATAAGAGCCTCTAGGAAATTAATTGCTGACAAGAACTAAAAAAGCTGGAGGTGTGCGCATACTAGGCTAGTAGCCAACAAGCAACTGGTGACCAGAGTAAAGCAGCTGGGTACAGTGTGTGCTGCGTGCATATATTATGCAAAAAAGTAGAAAGATGTGTCTTTCAAGTTACAGCAAAGCTAATGTTGAGGTTTCCGCCAACTCCCTGACAAGCGTTTCTTTTGCTTCGGTTAGTAGAGGGCGGAGGGGTTAACTTGTAAGAGATGTGGAGTATTCTCTGCCCTAGAGTAAAGACAGAAATCACTGAAACAGAGCCAGAGTCATGGCTCCAACAGACAAGGCTATAGGCTTTTACATCATTTAATCTGTAGCTGCAAAATGCCAAACAGGCTCTGAAAGGGTTTGCAATTCCATCAATATTTATTTAGCACTAATTTTATGTAGAACCTCTAGACCCTATCCGGATTGAAACCTAGAGAAGGATCTGGAATTTACTGAGTTGTCCATGTGCCAGACACTCTGCTAGGCCCGTCAGTATCTGTCACACCTCATTTTTCACCATCACAATCACCCTGCAGGGGAAGAATGATGGGCCATTTCACAAATGGGTAACTGGAGGTTAAGTGACTTGCCCTTAGCAAAAGGTAAACCCAGGTCTACAAGGTTACGGGATACACTCCCTCCACCATTCCAGCTGACCCTGGGCTATAAGACATCTCCCTGTCCAAGCAGGAAGGAAATCCAACATTTACAACAGAGCAGGAAGTTCTAACACAGAGCAAAGGCCACCAGCACTAGGAAGAGACAACGCATCACAGGCGCTGAGCAGGAAAGCTATCACTTCCCACCTGGCAGGCAGGTGGTGGGACGGACCATAAAAGAGGGATCACTGGAGCTGGCTTTGGGAAACAAGGTGGCTCTCAACATCCGGGGACAGGTAGACAGGCACAGCAAGCAAAGGAAAAGCTCAGCAAAGGGCCTGCAAAGCAGTAAGGAGGAGGCTGTGGCTGGACCATGTCGGGAGAGATGGAGGATCTAGGTCATCATTGTGAGAAGGACTCAGCATGACCAGAGGCTCCTGAGGCAGGAAGAGCGGCTGGAGCAAAGTGGAGAACTTGGGAATGCCCATGTAGCAGCTGTAACTTGGATGCATGAAAGGGGGGTATTGAGCGATTAGAGGTTGGGGCACCAATCAAAGCTAACTAGGAGAAATTAGAATCCTTGCATCAGGAGGTCAGGAAAGCAGGCTTGAAGCAATTTTGTGACTGAAGAAGTAAGTGCTGGAAGAGGAGGGTTTAAGACTAGAGTTCAGTTTTGCAGGCCAGGTGAATGGGAAACAGATACTGTTACCAATCCAAACAGGACAGGGAAGTCTTGAAGATGCCCAAAACATCCTGACCCAAACCAGCAGAGCAGCATGGAGGATTTGTGTAGGATGGTTCTTCTTCCAAGAAACCGGGACACACTGTGGACAAATCATATCTGGACAAACAGCCACTCATTTCATCGACTTACTTCAATGCAAGGGTAACCCAAGAATTTGTTTATGGTTGGCTCTATGTCTGTCAAACTGGTATCATTACAGAACCTCAAATACCATCCATGAGAAGAAAGAAAATGTACACTCGGAAAGAGCACATCATGTCTCTTAGCAATTACCATCTAAATTGTTTAAGTCTCCTGTAAGTATCTTAAAGGGCAAGACAGAGTGGTTTATTTAGTTACGAGTAGCCTCTAAAGCAATTTAAGTTGCTGTGGGACTTTGGGTGGCTTTTTAGAGTTACTATGCTACTTAGGATCAATATGTTATCCAGAATGGGGGAAAGGTTAAACAAAGAAACGAAGGGAAATAATTTTCCACTAAGAGAGGGCAGATTTCTGAACCAAGAGAGGTCCAGAAGTGAGCCTCTTCTGAGAATAGACAACCAGCTCAGTCAGAGGGCCTAAGAAATGATGCGGTAATTTCACCATTAAAAGACTGAAATTTCACACAAAAAGATGTTGAGGGGCTCTAGAGTCTGTCATGTGGCAAATGTGTAAAAAACATCATCCAAAGTATACTAAGCTTAGACTTCTCTGCTTCCAGCTCTGACCCAGGACAGCAGCTGGGTGGGCAAAGCAACTTTGTGACTGAAGAAATTAGTGCTGGAAGAGGAGTATTTAAGCCTAGAGTTCAGTTTTACAGGCCTCCTGAGTGGACTGACCAGGACTAGACACCAGGGCACAGCAAGGGAGCATTTCAGGTACAGTCCCCACTGAACAGGTGCAAAATCAACCAGGGTTACTGCTGGGTTTTAAGAGTGGCTTCTCAGAAAAACACCCATAAGAGATCATCTGAAGGCAAGTTAAACACCTATTTTTGTTTTAACTAAAGGCAAGAAATTCAGAAAAACGGGGTCACTCATTCCACTCTGGTTCAAAAGAATGGTTTAAACATAAATGATCTAATAGTGAGTTAGATATACCAATCTCTAGAAATTTCATAATAATTGACTAAGGAAACTGGGGTCAATCTTCAACATTCAGGGGTGAACTCCATGAAGCATGCCACTTACTCCCACAAACATCCCTCTGTCAGTGGCAGAGAGGACCCCGCTTCTGACGCTGGGGGTGGGGTTGGGAGGGGGACTCCCCCAGGGCCCACAGCAGATAGGGGAGCTGCGAGATGAACATGGCACCTCTTACAGGCAACTCAACCCTCTTCTAACATTTGCAAAGAAAAGTAGCATTTTAACATAAAAACAAATAAAATGCACTATGGGATAGAATGTGAAGTAGAATACAAATACTTGTATTTTTGAGGAAAAAAGTAAGAATTCAAAGACATTTTCACAAGACTACAGTGGGCAATTCGGAGCTAGACCCAGCTGTTTTGAGGATAGGTGTTGAATTTTCATGGAAAAGTATGGAGTCACTCTTATATTCTCATCAGCCCTTCTTCAACTTAGAAACGTTCCTAAACATAAAAAAACACAGTAACAGATGCATCAGAAGCCCGTATTTTTTACCACATTCATATGTCATTAATAACAAGTGCTGCTAATAGCTGTTTTGTCATGTCCTGATCATGCTAGTTCAGCCTTATCAAAACAGCTTGAAACAGTACAACCACAGGAGGGGTCAATGTCTGGAGGTCACTTCCACAGGGAAGGCAGAAAGATGATTTAACTGTAGAGCCTAGCATTGGGCGAGATATGAACAGCACGAAATAAATAGTCAACCCACTAATATTGTAGGAAGTTCTTGTCAAAATGTTTTCGAATTGTACTTGGGGCCAAAGAACAATCTTTGTGTCTTAACTTTTACACTTCATTCCAAATACATTTCTTTTCCTAGACTTAGGAAGAGCATGTAGTATCACTTCATACCATGTAACCAGATTCTCTGGGGGTTATCTTCTTTCACATCCATAAAAACAGATTATATTAATTCTCAGAGAGTCATTCCAAGGACCTGGAGGCACTGGGGGCAGGCAAGGCAGAGAAAGGGTACTGCTTGGTGCCCAGGCACTCACTGTCTCTCCTGCAAGATCAGCAAACCCTCAGTCACCTGCCACAGCATGACCCCAGAGCAGGCAAAATATCACCATGCATGAATTAGTGGGGATAAAAGAACCGAGGCTCCATGGGGGCCCCCAAATTACAACACAATTAAATGACAGGCCAAGTCATTGTCCCCATTCAAAGTAATACGTTTTACTATGTGTTGGACAAGATTTATATATGATACATATATTATCATCATATACCTATTTCTATGCCATCTCATCATCTAAATTATCTCAACTACTGCATAAGGTAAACACCATTTTACAGCTTAAGGAACTGAAGCTCAGAATGATCAAATCATTTGCACAAAGCTACTAAGTGACACCCAATCCTAGCTGATCCTAAAGCCCAGGGCCCCACCCTCTGGTTCACCACCCAAGGGCCAACACTTCCGAACCCTTTTCCAGGGCCCCTGAGGAAAATGGTACGCTCCAGTGGGTTCCCAGTGCTGACGCAAAGGGGCTGGCAGCACCTGTCGTGAGAAGGGAGGCTGAACAGAAGTCATTTGGGGTACTGGGACCATATCTTACCAGCCCCTGTTTTGCAAGATGCTTTCCTAAGGCTGCCAGTGACAAACATCACTAAGAATGAAGAGGATACAGACTACTGGAAAGACCCCAATAGTCTTAAAACCTTTTCCTATTTGCTAAAAAACATTTTTTTTCACATGACTTACAGAAATAAAATGTTCTAAGTACAGGATTAATTTGAAACTAACATCCTTATCCAAACCCCAAGCTAATTATTTCCTTTTCTGACTGGGACACAACTAGGTGTGGACACGGAATCCAAAACCACTGGATTCTCTCTACCTCCACGGAGCACAGGCATTTAGCAGGCAGAGCGGAGGGAGGGAGTTCCAGGCAGGGAAGTGGGAGATGGCTCAGGCAAGCCCAACAGCCTCCCCTGGTTTCAGTGGTCCTGTCTATAAAGGAGGCGCACAGATGGCCATGACCTGACAAGCTCCCAAAAGCCCCTCTCCTCCCTGGTTCTCTGTGATCAGTGAGACGCTACAAGGAGGGGACCAGAGGACCAAGCGGGGTCATTCTAAGCAGCGCATGTGCATTCCAGGCAAGCCATGCCAAGGATAGGAGCGGGGATGACCCTCCCACCCACACTGCAGTGTCAGAAGTTCAATCTCAAGGCTGGACCGCTATTTGGAATCTAGATTCTGCTAGAAGACACCTTGCAAGTTTGCTAAGTCAAACAGATTTGAGATGCCAGTTGGGTATGTTTTTATTATCACACAATAAACACTTAGAAAGTAACAGAAATAGAGCTCAATCAATGGAATAACCTGAAACAAATGCTGTTAGCCATGACTAAACAAACAGGCTCTACTAGCAAACTAAAGTATT
>NW_012115043.1:9146155-9154692 GCF_000951035.1 Colobus angolensis palliatus
CAGTGGCTCACGCCTGTAATCCCAGCACTTTGGGAGGCCAAGGAGGGTGGATCACAAGGTCAGGAGTTCGAGACCAGCCTGGCCAAGATGGTGAAACCCTGTCTCTACTAAAAATACAAAAATTGGCTGGGCTTGGTGACACGCACCTGTAGTCCCAACTACCCAGGAGGCCGAGGCAGGAGAATCACTTGAACCCGAGAGGCGAAGGTTGCAGTGAGTCGAGATTGCACCACTGTACTCCAGCCTGGGCAACAAGAGAGAAACTCTGTCTTTAAAAAAAAAAAAAATCATCTATAGGGCTTAAATATTCACTCATCCAGAAGGAAACATCATATATTTAAATTTACCACCATGATTAAAAGGTATCTTCATTCGTCTCTACCAAATATACCTATTAAGGCTTATTCAGAGAGCTACTGTAGAAAATTCAATATGGAAGCCTCTTGGTGATTCCAGAATATATACAGAAAAGCCCAAAAACCCATAAACAAAAAAAAAAACCTTGAAATTTCACCAATGATAACAATAGTCTATATACCAAAAAGTATGCAAAGTACTATAAAATAAAGAATATCTCACATATAGTTATGAATCTCGTTCTCAGGTATGGAATGTGGAATTCGACTCCTTAGAGTAATACCCCATACATCTTCCTCAGAAGACAAAAGGGCAAAACTGTGCACTGAACAGCTTGTTCAAGACATCTGTGCTCATCCTGCCCAGTACTGCCTACATCCTAGGGAAGACAACTCAATTGCTTACTAAGCATGCCACATTTTATTATGCTTCAATTACACAGTTCCTCTGATCAATCATGTTAGCATTTAATTACCATGCAATTAACTCACTGCACTAACTCAAGCTCATGGGCATTTCTGCTTTGGCCACAGAAATCAGAGTTGATATCCGAAACCCACCCTGCATTTTACCCCACCCACCTGTGCTCTGCCTCCCAGGCACTTGCCTGGGTTATGATTATGAAATTTACACAGACTAGCAATTACTCTCCAAACTCAGTCAAAGCTGCCCAAAGAAGGACCAGCCTCAGGACAAGGGACTCACAGTATAAACATCCCTGTTTGATGGAGACTCGGTAGTGGGAGGTAGGCAACTGAAGCATCACACGGGCGTCTCAATGAGATGACCAGTTACCAGACTTTGGTATTCCATAGCAGAATACCCCCAACCTTTCCCAAATTGTGCTGATAAACTTCGTCTTGAGAAACCAGCCTTGAACCATGATCTCGTTAAAAACAGACATTTCAACACCTAAGAAGTAAAAAGAACAGTATCTTTTAATAAAAAGCAATTATCTGAGCACATTTATCTCAGAAACGTGATCCTTCTTTTTCTCCTTCTGACTTTATACCAATTCCTAGATCAATTCTTTGGGGAAAACAAGATTAAATAATCTTAAAATCATTTCTAACCCTTACATCAGCTGATCAAAGTTCAGCAAGTGTTTTTAAGCTAAAAGGAAGTGAAGATATTTATCATCTGTCACCAGTAAATACAACGAATATCTTGTCATTCACTTCACATATGCTGAAATGACAGATATACATAAGCAAAAATAAAAAATAAAAACTGGGGCGGAGGAAAAGGAAGCATTCTGCTTTCCTGGTAAAATTTCTAGGAAGATTAATATCCTGTTTGAATGCCATGCTGCTCACACATGATTTTGAAAAGATCGTTTTCTGCTTTACGACAAGAGTGGAATCAGCTGTTTTGACTTGGGGCCCTAGAGTATAACTCTCAAGTTGCTTAGTTATTTATAACTTCAGAGCAATGCCTGCTTCTGCCATATCAAAGTATGCAAGACCCTAGGGAAAGGTCAGAAGACAATGTTGCTTGTTTCAAACACACTGGCAATTTAAAACTCCCCTAACCTCAATGGGAGAGCTTTCATATTGGGAATGCTCCAGAAACAAACTAAAAGATCTCCTGGCAGGAGGGCTCTCATCTTTGCCAGGTTCAGCACAGTTCCTAGGAATTCCAAATGTTAATCTGAAGAGCTGGAATCCAGTCTGGTGTTTGTAATACCACCCATGTGACTACCTCATGCAGATATGCATTTGCTCAATAAATATTTGCTGAACATTTCCTGTTTGGAAGGCACCATAGCAGAGTCTCCTCACTCTCTGCCCCTCACCACACCCAAAAAAGGTCTGACCCAGTCCAGTTTCCCAGAGGGTAGCCTAAACCCTCATACCAGCAGCCACTAGATAATGTGCTATAACCACTGCCACACTCTTGGAACCTGCAACACACAAATGATTTCAGAGGACAGAGAGGTCCCTTCCTCCTGGAGATATCAGAGTTTCCTGGATTTGTGCTGGGCTTTTAGAGAAAGACATGAGAGAGAAAGTAACAGGAAACTTGTACTCCCAAAATGTACTCCATTCGGGCCAGATCTTTATGAGTCTTATTCAAAATTGTTTTCCCCACATCTAGAACAATGCCTGCCAAAAAGTAAATGCTCTCTTGATATTAGTTCCATAAATAGAAGAAAGGAAAGAATGATCTTAGACCTGGCATTGACTTCGCCATCACGTAACTAGCCTCAAGTCATGGAAGTTCAATGACATTTGGCTAATGTAAGTTCAGGCTACCCAAAGAGGCAGACACTCCCCTTCCCCTTCCCCCTCCGCCACCTATCATAGAGGCAGACAAAGTCAAAAACGATGTTACAGATTAAGTTTAGGGAGAACTTACTTCCTTCTTCCTCATATATCAGTTGTAAATTCCTTAATTTGCTCCCTACAGATGTCACAAATCAATCCTTAACCAAGCACAGGGAAGAGGGAGATTGACTTGAAATTTCACCTATTTGTGCAATAGACAGAGCCAACATTCTAGTTCTGAGAAGTCCAGGAAACACTCCAGCCTGAGGCTACCAGATAAATTACAGAGCTGTGCAAGGATCTACTCCTGCAGACCCCAATTAGAGGGCAGGTGGGCTCCAGTGGGCAGAAACTCAGGACAGGAACTTTGGAAGAACACTGGCTAAACAGAAGGATTCCTTGCTTACTAACATGACGCCAGGACTTCCGAGTATTTTAAAATAGGTTTAAATCAATGTAAGCCAGATTTAAGACAACTCTCCATGAGCACAGTGTGTAAGCTAAAGTAAGATTTGCTTGCAAAATAAGAGGAAGACGAGGACAAGGTGAGAGAACAAAAATTATCCTCTGAAGGTACCAGTAAGAAACATGTTTTTGGTCGGGCGCAGTGGCTCATGCCTGTAATCCCAGCACTTTGAGGCCAAGGTAGGCAGATCACAAGGTCAGGAGTTCGAGATCAGCCTGGAAAACATGGTGAACCCCCATGTCTACTAAAAATACAAAAAAAAATAGCTGGGCATAGTGGCAGACACCTGTTAATCCCAGCTACTCAGGAGGCTGAGGCAGGAGAATCGCTTGAACCTGGGAGGAAGAGGTTGCAGTGAGCTGAGATCACGCCACTGTACTCGAGTCTGGGGAACAGAGTGAGACTCCGTCTCAAAAAAAAAAAAAAGAAACATGTTTTTGTATTTTAATGTTATTACCCAACAAAAAAGTGAGCAGTGGGGCAGAGTTTAGAATGGCCCAGTCACACTCACACACACACACACACACACACACACACACACACACACACACCCCACCAACTACTTTCTGTTACCCTTTCTTCCTGTTACTCTCTCAGCACTCTGGCTCCTCCCTTGCGCTGATAACAATAGATAAATAGCCTAATGGAACTACTGGAAGTTTTACCTCAAGTCTATGATCCATTTCAAGATTAATTTTGTATATGGTGTAACCTAACGATCAAGGTTCATTTTTTTCCATTATGTTTACCCAACTGTTTTAGCATCACTTGTTGAAAAGCCCATCCATTCTCCATTGAATTACGTTGGCCCCTTTGATGAAATTCTGTTGATCATACATGTGTGGGTCTATCTCTGGACTCTGTTCTGTTCCATCCATCTAATATGTCTGCCCTTAAATGAATATGTCTTGCTTTCTATAGCTTTGAAGTCAGCCCTCCAACTATGGTCTTTTCCAAAACTAATTTGGCTACTCTGAGCCCTTTGCATTTTTTTTTTTTTTTTTTTTTTTTGAGACGGAGTCTCGCTCTGTCGCCCAGGCTGGAGTCCAGTGGCCGGATCTCAGCTCACTGCAAGCTCCACCTCCCAGGTTGACGCCATTCTCCTGCCTCAACCTCCCGAGTAGCTGGGACTACAGGCGCCTGCCACCTCGCCTGGCTAGTTTTTTGTATTTTTTAGTAGAGACGGGGTTTCACCGTGTTAGCCAGGATGGTCTCGATCTCCTGACCTCGTGATCCGCCCGTCTCGGCCTCCCAAAGTGCTGGGATTACAGGCTTGAGCCACCGCGCCCGGCCTGCCCTTTGCATTTTCCTGTAAATTTTAGAATCAGCTTGCTGATTTATTAAAACAAACACATACACCCCCTTCTGGGATTCTGAATGAGAATATAATGGACCTACAGATCAATTTGGGGAGATAACGTCTTAACAATGTTGAGTCTTCTAATCCATAAAAACGGTATCTGTTTCCTTTTATTTGAGAGACCTATCAGAGTTCAACAAGAACAACAACAAAATCTAGAGCTACTACCTGTGTGTCAAGAAGGGAGGAGTTGCTAGAAAACAGCAAATCTCTGCAAAATAATTTACAATTCCACACAGTTCTTTCATGAACCTTATAGGCAACTGATTCTACTGATTTTTTTAATAGGCTCAAAAAAGCAAAGACGAAGAAACAGGCAGATTTGGTGCCCAAATCCTGGTACTCTTTTTTCTACTTCAGATTCCAGAGTCTTTGATACTGTACAGTTCACTGAAAACTAAGAATCAAAGGGAGGCCGGCAGGAGAGAGAAAAACAACTGGGGAAGGGATGTGAGCCCAGCTCCAGGACCTGCTCCCAGAAGCTAAGTGAGGTTTCCAGGTTCTCAGACAAGCTCACAGAACACAGAGGAATGAGAAGAAACCAATAAAGATGATGAAAAATTCAGAACAGGACAATATCCTTCTAGAAAGGCCACAAGCTGGCAAAGAACCAAGAGAGGAAATGGGGCAGGCATACTGCAGGAGGTCCACAGAGCACAGCCAAGGGCAGACACATGGCCACCAAGATGCCTGGGAATTTCCAAGAAGAGACAGGTTAAAGAGCAAGGCAGGCATTGTTATTTCCTTTTCACACCACAGAAGGAAAATCACTTCCCTAAGAAGCTTTAATAGACTGTGGCAGTGAGTGAATCACTAATCACTTAAGAAGGCTCTCTGTGTATAAAGCACACATGGGTTAAACAGAGAAATCAGTGCTAAAAGTTGCAGTAAGTGGAGGATTCAAGCTCAGGGTAGAATAATTACACAGCACACACAAAGATGTGGAGAAGGCCTACTGATCCCAGGTGTTAGCACGTGGTTAGTTCAGCTCTTACTGCTGGTGACAGAGGACTGAGGGTCACTTCCTAGGAGGGTCAGTTCATTGGTTTCACTAAGTGACTTTTATTCTCTTTTTATTTTTCTATATTTACAGATTATCTACCGTGAACACATATTACTTTTATAATAAAGAACAACAGATGTACATATATTTTAATGGCTATAAAGGGAACTTGTTAACTGTGTTGTAGCAGAGTTTGAAATCTGGCCACATAAATCCAGGCACTATGACTCAGAGTGGCCAGGCCATAAGGCACAAACCACCTGGTCTTGGAAGAGGGGGTGGCTAATAAAGCAGTATTTGAAAACGCAGCAAACGGAACTGTGAAGTCAATTCTTCCAGGCTTCACAAAGCTGTTTTCCTCCAACCCACTTCTGGGCTCTTTAACAGCCAAAATGAAAGGACTCACCTCAAAGTTGTTACCAAACAGTACAAGAGCAAGGAAGGGAGACACAGGTGATATGAAAACAGAGACGCCCAAGACCAACTATCACCAGGCCTTTCTATCTCACACTCACTTGCATTTTTGCAAGTGGCAGTTCTCATTACCTGCCTGTGTGTTTTCAAATTCCATCTCCAAATCTGGATGCAGAACCAGATGACGCCCCTGTCTCCTCTCCCAGAGCCAGGCCAGAAGCCAAGCACAGATGATACATCATGAGTCTTTATGGATCAATACCGTCATGATTACCAGCTTTGGAATCAAGAGTACCGATGATTTCTGTCTGAAACTCACCATTTAAAGAGACCGCTCGTATCACCAGGCCCAGTGCTTTGGCAATAAACCTGACGCCTGTAGCCTACACCAACGTGTCCCAGGTCAGGCACCAGGCAGCTGCACAGGCTTGACACCCTGGCTGACTCCCCTCCCATTGCTTGTCCTATATGTCACAAAGACATTCTTCCTCCTTAGAAATTTTAAAACCCCAAAACTAAAGTAATATTCTCACAAAGGAAGCCGGCAGTTCAAACCTTTATTTTCTGGCAACTCCATGTTTTGAAAGCATTTGAGAAAAGCTGTCAAATATAGTAAATTCAAGCTACCGTGCCTTTCCCTAGGAAAAAAATAAGCATATTTTGTTTTAAAATGAAAACACAAAGGGAGCAGCAGCATGTCAAGGAGAATAAGCCCCACGATTCTGAAAGCTTCCTTCAATTAAAGAAAGTTGTGGCAATGCCTTCCAATCATCCATGCATTAGACAGGCATATTCTTAAAGGAAGAGCCACCTGTGACTAGTTCTCCTATGGGGCCCGCCATAGGCTTAGGACAAAGAGCGAGGAAGGTCGCGAAGCCACATCACATGCAGTGACATCCAACCCACTGACACCAGGGTGCCCAAACTACATCTTCATTGGCTTTCAGCTAGAATCTTGGTATCTGACCCTCCATGGAAATGATGCCCATTCATTAGTTCCCTACCTTGGAAATAATCATCTCAAAGATCAGGCATAAGGCTTATACGATTCTTCAAAATACACACTTAAAAATGAAATAAAAAACATGAAAAGCTCAATGAGCCTTCATGAGTCATGGCATGTCATTATCTACCACCTTCAAATCCTGCTGATATAACTATGTCCAATTAAAGAAAAAACAACATCCAAAGGTTCTGTCACATCAGTGTGGATGGGTCCCTCTAATTGTGACTATTCCTTTCCAAGAAACGTCTGTCAGTCACTTCTGAAATCCAGATATTCTGCAACACAGCAGGTGGTCTTACTATTCAAAGTGTGACAGAATCATGAAAAGCCCTAACCAAGAATTAAGGTTTTCC
The DNA here is from genome assembly GCF_000951035.1 of Colobus angolensis palliatus. Lineage (NCBI taxonomy): Eukaryota > Metazoa > Chordata > Mammalia > Primates > Cercopithecidae > Colobus > Colobus angolensis. Next base: position 9,153,382 of record NW_012115043.1, read on the forward strand.
CAGGGCGGTGTGAGTGCAAGCTTCATTTTTTGAGAGCCAACCAAACAACTAAGTGTATCCTGCAACCTCATGGGAGGGTCACTCTTTTGGCACAAGTCTATCAAGGATGAAATTGATGGGGGTTCTCAGTGGCCAGTCATGGACATCCACCCCAGCACTGCCCTTGGCCTCAGCTGGAGGCTTGAGAAATTCAGGCAAAGAGAGACACATGTGGCCTACTCAGGAGAAATAGGAACAAAAAGGACTTGTATAGCCCTGATGCCAACAGATGACCCAATCCACCTCTTTTGGCCAAGTAGAAGCAAAGGGTAGAGATAAAAGTTCCTCCTTTTCTTAAACAATGAACAGAGGGAGGCTTACCTGTCCCAAGCTCCTTCAGCCTTCTGAGAAAGGTCATTTATCTGTTTGTTCAATGAGATGGTCCATAACATGCCCCATGGCGCATTGCACATTGAAGCAGAATAATTCTAAGCTCCAAAATTTGCACAAGATGCGTTTTTCAGTGGCACTATTTGTGAGGAACAGAAGTGCCCTGGCAGGGCTTCAAGCCCCCTTAGGTTACCAAATTCTAAACAAACAAAACTGTGTTGCTGCAGGGACTGTGGTGGGGCCTGCACACTCAGAAAAGATGGCCAAGAGCAGCCTGGGAGAATTGTCTTGAAACAATACTATCTTTCTTCTGCATCTTTAACTGCTCAAGAAGACTATGCATATTAAATAGCAGGAAAAAGTTGCTCAATTGAGGCAAAAATTCCTTTCCCAACAGTGCTCCCTCAAGAAGGAATTTCACATTGTGCCCAACTCCAAGTGGGCATTGATGTCACTTCAGATTGTCACAGCAGATATGCGGGTCTTTCTCAGCCATTTCTGACAGAATTCTGCTGAACGAAATCTTTCTTCCCTTGCCTCCATTTACATTTGCCTACTATAAGCCTGGCTTTGTCTAGACACCAAGGGTCCAAAGGCCAGTTAGACTCTGCCTGACCCATCTGGAACCTAGTTTAAACATTCTAATCCACTGCAAAGGTGTCTTCTTGTTTTGCGGTATGGAGGCCAGCCACAATGCCTCCCTATATACTGAGCACACTGGAGACAATGAGTATTTGTTCCCTAGCAATCAAAGTTCTATGGAGACATTTGGGCCAGAAAAGCCCTGCTGCATTTTTTTTTTTTCTTTATTTCTTTATTTAGATGGAGTCACATTCTTGCCACCCAGGCTGGAGTGCAGTGGTGCAATTTCAGCTCACTGCAACCTCCACCTCCTGGGTTCAAGCAATTCTCCTGCCTCAGCCTCCTGAGTAGCTGGGACTA
>NW_012115043.1:9155302-9163421 GCF_000951035.1 Colobus angolensis palliatus
GTCTCAAAAAAACAAAAAAAAAAAGAAAAAAGAAAAGAAACCTTGCTAATTTAAGGGCTGGTAAACTGTGGCAAACTACATTCATCAGTTGGCATGTTGGCCCTGCCTCCTTTTCTCCCAGTTTTAAAACACGTTTGCTTAAAAGAGGCTTGGTTTCAAGCCATATCCAGGCCATTTCTCTATCTATTTTATTTTTTTGGAGACACTGTGTCACCCAGGCAGCTGACCGCAACCTCTGCCTCCTGGCTCTAGCGATCCTCCCTCCTCAGTCTCCCGAGTAGCTGGGACTACAGGCAAGCACCACCATGCCTGGCTAATTTTCATATTTTTTGGTAGACACGGGGTTTTGCCATGTTGCCCAGGCTGATCTCGGACTCCTGAGTTCAAGCGATGTTCCCATCTCAGCCTCCCAAAGTGCTGGGATTACAGGCGTGCGCCCCTCTGGTCAATGTTTTGTAATAAATAAAAATAATGTCCCAGGGAGCAGAAAGAACAGATTGAAAATATAAACATGGCCTAGAAAAAAAAAATTCTCTGTCATCAAGTTTATTCCTAGAGACTTTCATAAAGTCCACACGGTAAGTCTTTGATTCTGTCATTAAGAAGCACAGTGGCAAAAACGGTATCTTCTTGGTCTTTCACTAGTCATTAAGTCAGCAATGACTTTAGACTCTCCACATTCCACTCACTGACCTCTACTCTGTTTAACAGTAACAATAACCCCTGTACGGACAGCTCTCCTCAGAGTGGGTCAATTCCTTTAATAGTTTTGCCAAATTCCTTTTAATAGTTTATCATGACGTACACAGACTCTCCCATTCCTAAAATGTAATGAATTGGTGACAGATTAGTATTTACATACCAAAAGAACTATAAGGAAAAAAAATCCTCCTAGGAGGCAAATTTTGAGGGAAAGATATCCCAGCAGATACTGGGGGTCAGTTGAAATACGTGGATGTACCTCACTTTCCTGTGACAGACACTGGAATATCATCAGACTTATGGCTACCCCAGTTCTCTAGAACACAGCCACCCATACAGAAGCATTTTATTTTAAAATATCCCTTGGCAAATGAAGAGACTACAAAATGTTTAGGGTCAGCCTTTGCAGGATCTAACCATTCAGAATCATAAAGAGATACTTAGCAAATTCAGGTTAAGTAAGAACCAGGCTATTTATTTCAGAATTTAAAAATTGAATTCTTATTTATATTTTTAACAGGTATAAAATTCCAGACTTTTTTTTTTTTTTTTTTTTGAGGCAGGGTCTCACTCTGTCACCCAGGCTGGAGTGCAGTGGCATGATCACAGCTAATTTTTGTACTTTTTGTACCAAAAGTTTCACCATGTTACCCAGGCTAGTCTCAAACTCCCGAGCTCAAGCGACCTGCCCACCTCGGCCTCCCAAAGTGCTGAGATTACAGGTGTGAGCCACCACACCCGGCCCAATTCCACACTTTAAATCTCTCAAGACAGGAAGCATGGACCTTTCCTTGGCTTTAAAACAGCAAACCAAAAACTGTCCACGCTTGGTTAGCAACATGGGGAAGCCAGAATGCTATATAACAGAAAAGCACCCACAACCACACCATGGAAAAAAGGAACCAGATGAGCAATGGAAATCATTCTTCTTTAAAAGTTTTATAGCTATAAATGTATCTTCTCAAATATGAATTGCTTAAAGTTCTACTAAAACCGGATGTAGAATCTCTCAGCATAAAACCATCCTCAGGGGGAAAAAAATCATACTGCAACTAGGCCTTTGCTATCACCGAGTCATCTGTGGCTAACTCAGTGCTGGGTGGCCACGATTTTAGGAAAGAGCTCTGAGAAACGATTTTCAGAATTACCAACAAAAACGTCTGCTGGAGTAGGAAATGGGATTCTTCCCACACAGAGGAAGCAGGCATCCTGCATCCATTGGAGGGCAAGGAGCAACTGCTGGAGTTCCAGAAGGAGTGGAGGAAAGTACCACTGGAGAAACAAATCACCCAGACAGGATCTAACTAAGGGTCCACCCACTTAGCCTAACTGCATTTCACCTTCATAGATTTAAACTTCTAGATTCACGTACTCCAATTTCCGATAGAAAATGAAGTGACTCTCACACGCTGCCCCAGATATTTGGGGGAGGAAGGAATGGAGAAAACACAAGTCCATACGTAGAGTATACTGGGAGCTCTCAATCATCAGCCCCACTCATTCATTCACTCCCTCAGCGAACATTTACTGAATCCCTGCTATGTATTAAGTATGCCCTCTCAGACACAGGGGATGCAGCTATGAATAAAAAGGGCCTCATTCCCACGGGTGTCAGAAATGTCAACAAAAAATTCCAACACACAGGGTAAGTGCAATCACAGTCACACACGTAAGGGAAAGGCATAATCCAGAGGAGGAGGAAATTACCTCCATCTGAGGGGAGGGAGGCACAACCGGAGACTACTTAACACCATCAGGAGCAGAGGTCTGTGTTCTGCCTGTGTACATGCAATAAAGGTAGAACACAAATACTCCTATCTGCCTACAGAACACAGTTCATTTTACAAATTAAGTATATTTAAATGAACCCCATTGTTGTGTGTATAATGGACAACAGAAGGCAAAGCAACTTAGAAGTTGGTCGCGATCTGTAACAGAGATGATCCACATTATAAGTTTTTAAAATTGGATCTATGCAGATGTTGGCCCAGTTCTCAGGAGCACAGGAATTGGTAAACCAGGGCCATCAATGCATAGGGTCAATGTTCCATTTCCAGGAACAATCAGGCACTGATCACACCACATGCCATATTGGAGCAGGGCTTCTCCATCCTTTAAACAGCAGGTTCTGATGCAAGAAGGCTGGTGGAATCTGGGCATTTGCATTCCTGATAAGCTCCCAGAAGATGGGAAGCTGCTGGGCCATGGCCCACACTCTGCAAAGTGTGGGTGAGGAAAGTAGACAGTGTTGAGTCCTGACACCCGTCCTAGTCAAGGTGGTGGGCGGGCGGGGGGCGCGGGAGGGGCTCTTTTACAATACACATTCAATACTTATCTGAAAGGGAATCTCTAGATGTGGCTCCCTATAATTTCTTTTTAAGCTGTACACGTGATGCTGAGGCACAGCCAGCCTTGTGAACTATGTTCGAGTATGCCTTTTGAGAAGTAAATCTTCTCTGGGCATGCCTCACCCCAGGAAATGAGCTGCTTCTCTTTGTAGATAGGTAAGAACCAGCAGCTTCCAGAGATCCATGGGAACAGTGAGTCAGAAAGAGGAGGCCCAGCAAAGCTGGCCAGACTGGTCACTTCCACCAAGTGAAGCCTGGAATCACAGCCTCTGCAGGCTGACATCTGGCAGAGAATCCATCCTGACCCTTTCCATCCACTATAACTGCTTTCCAAAGCTAGTGCTTAGATCATGATCATCATCTGTTTAGCTTCATAAAAACCACACAAAGAAGATAAACAGAAGGTTGTTTTGTTGTTGTTGTTGTTGTTGTTTTGTTTTGTTTTGTTTTGTTTGCCTAGAACTTACAGATAAGGGGTCATCCACAATGAAAGACTGGAAAGAAGCCAAAAGGCAACATGCAATTAGCCAACCTCCCGCCTCCAGGCTCCCATCTTTAAAGGGCTCTGTGGCCACACCCCACCTTGCTGCAAAGTACAATTTTGTTAATAAAAGGGATCAAGTGGAATGTGGCCCTTTAGGGCTTTTACACACAAACTGCTTCTGGAAAAAGGATGAGTAATAGAAGTCTACCCTCTCCAGGTAGAATAGGTGATAGGCCTGGGCCCATCTGAAATACCAGCATTTCAAATTTTCCTGCATCTACTTTCCATTTAACAAGGCACTTCAAAAAATTCTGTTCCATGTGTTCAGCCTCTTGCTCCCAATTTCTACCCCGTCATTAAAAATCATTCTTTCCCTTGCTTATGGCATGTTTAGTTGACAGAGGGCAGGACAACTTTTCAACAGGGAGGTCCCACTTCACCCCAATCTTGGAAATGCCATTCCCATGAGAGGCTTTCCTAAGATTGGTTTCAGAAGTGTCACAGCTGGGGTCAAGAGGCAGGGTCATGTTCTCTCCCTCTCTAGTGGCATTCTCTCTGGGGAGAAAGATCCTAGACTTTCTCAACTATCAGTGGATCACTCAAAGCAAAAACAAAAAGAAGCAGCAACTTACAATTCCTACCACATGTATCACGTTCATCTCTCTATTCTTAGGTCCTAGAGGGTCACTGTATAAAGGAATGAATGACTAGATAAACGACTGGAAATAATAGGAAGAACAACATCCTGTCCTGCAGGAGTTCCATTTTCTAGCCAGGAGACTGAGAAGGCATTGCACAGGCAATTGCAGTGAAGTGAGAAGGCAAGTGCAGTGAAGGAACTCCAGGCTCAGGGGCCCAGGGTGGCACAGCTAGGAGGTGGTAAAAGTTGCCTTTGGGCCTGGGTCTTCCAGTTCCACATCAGTGCATCTTTCTCCTTTACCCAGTATTGCCTTCTCGGTAGCAGAAGCAAACAGTGTTCCGGGAACAGAGAAAAAAGAGGGCTGTGTGGGGAGCGGGCAGCATCTGCATCAAGCCTGGAGTCGCCAAGCAGGCTGGCAGTAAGGGACAGCATCACAGTCCAGCTGTAGCAATGAGGCTGCTTAGAATCCTCTGACCACTTTCCAGCACCAAATGAAAGCATGTTGGGAGCAGGGTGCACGCAACAATGTCTTCTAAAACTAATGTCTTTTTTTCCTCTTCCTTTAAAAAAAATATTTAGCCTTGACTTACAGAGCTGGAAAGAGGCATAAACCTATGATATGCAAGAAATATGAACAGAGATTTTATTTTTCAACTAAAGCATGGGGGAGGGAAGAGTTAAAAGTTACAGATAATTTAATCACATCTGGGGAAACATGACTCTTGAAACAAAGAATCACCCGGAAAATCTCCTCTGGGGCCTGAACTTCTGCCATTAATGATTTTTCCTTCTTAAGGGAAAAAAGGTTAACAAAGTGTAGCCATTTTTCTAAATAGGGTCACACAGCCCTTTCCCAAACAGATATCTGCCTGGAGGAGAATTAACACCACATACAAATCCCTGGCCTGAATGCAAATCTCCCTAATCTACTTCTGGAGAGGCTCACGCCTTTGTTTAAAGCCCTCGAGACCCAGCCAGCTGAGGTCCAGCCAGAAGCAGAGATGGTAATTGAATTTTGTCAAGGGTCCACTGCCCTCAGCCTAGGGAAAGTCATCCTTGAGTGAAGGCTGGAGGCCCTGGAGCCCCCTTAGCTATGCTCACCCAAACTGAGGCAAACCACGGGCTTGGGGCACTTGGATAATTGAAGACGTGAAAAGCACTGAAGATAAAAATTCACATGAAAACTGCCATAGCCAGTCTCCGGCATGGCTTCCTCCCAGTTGTCTTCTTGAGAATAGAAGAATCCTAGGATCACCCAGAAAAAGGGGGGCTGCATCCATAATTTTGACAGATCTAAAACAACTCTTCATCAGCAGTGTCCTCCCTTGAGACAAGGAGACTGTTATTTACTTACCTAAGAGGCAACCTCAGCCTGGCATGGTGGCTCACACCTGTAATCCCAGCACTTTGGGAGGTTGAGGTGGGTGAATCACCTGAGGTCAGGAGTTTGAGACCAGCCTGACCAACATGGTGAAACCCTGTTTCTACTAAAAATACAAAAACTACCCAGGAACGGTGGTATATGCCTGTAGTCCCAGCTACTCAGGAGGCTAAGGCAGGAGAATCGCTTGAACCTGGAAGGCAGAAGCTGTAGTGAGCCAAGACTGTGCCCCTGCACTCCAGCCTGGCTGACAGAGTAAGATTCCATCTCAAAAAAAAAAACAAAAAACGAAGCAGGGTGGGGCAGGGGAACCTCCGTGGTGTTGGGCCAGCTTCCTATGTGGGAGAGCATAAAGGCTGAGTGGATTTGGGGGACCTTTTGTAACGAAAGCTTAGAACAGACACTCCTGACGATAATCTGCTCAAACTCATCCTATACTCAACTGCAATCATACAACAGCAAGGGGAGGACAGGACCTTATGAGTGATTACGAGCCAGGCATGTGTGTTGTTTAACACCCACCGCACAACAAACCTACAGGGGTAGGTATGTCACCAGTGTTTGACACCTGAGGAAACTGAGGCCCAGAAGCTTCATCATAGCTGGCCTGTAGTCAGAGCCATTAGGTGGGAGAGGCAGGATTTGAACTCAGTTCCTGCAACAAGCACGTGGAGCAAGGCTCTGCTGTTTCCGACACAATTTCAGACCATCAGAGGAAAGCTCACTCGTATTTGCTCAGTTTCCAGTGCAGCAGCTGGCAGACAGCTGTTCTGGGACCAGACTTCCCAGATCATGATTTACGCCCATCATCTGTCTCTCCATGAACCATGAACATCCAACCCAGCACCCCCAAAGAAGGCTGGAGGGAACACAAATGCAATTAGTGAGTTCCAGATTTTCAATCCTTCTAATACTTCCACCCCTAACAGGAAGGCCACAACACTCCGAGTCCTCAAATGTCAGTGACAGCAGGAAGAGTGGCAGAACGTCCTGGGCTACCCTACTTTTCCAAAGCAGCATTGAAAATCCTCCTTCAAGGACTACTAGAGACACAAGGATTTACAAAGACTTTTCTGATACGGAATTCTGTGGAATCTGTTATGTAGAATTCTGTGATTACTCAAATTCTACCATAACAAAAGGCAATTATTTGGAATAAATGAATGGGAAATAAAACCTTATACATTTTAATTTATAAATTTCACAGTTTGAGACATTCTGAATCTATGGGGGGAAGTTATGAAAAAAAAAATCACAAAAGGAAACTGACATTATTTTAAAAACAGACTATCTCTAGACATTGGGATTATTGGAATAGTTTTTTTCTTTTCTTTTCTTTTCTTTTTTTTTTGAGACAGAGTCTTGCTCTGTCGCCCAGGGGTGCGATTTCAGCTTACTGCAACTTCTGCCTCCCAGGCTCAGGCAATTCTCCCTTCAGCCTCGGAGTAGCTGAGATTACAGGCACTCGCCAACACACCCAGTTAACTTTTTTGTATTTTTAGTAGAGATGGGGTTTCACCATGTTAGCCAGGACGCTCTCGATCTCCTGACCTTGTGATCCACCTGCCTCAGCCTCCCAAAGTGCTGGGATTACAGGCATCAGCCACCGCACCCCCGGCCAGTTTCACCATATTAGCCAGGATGCTCTTGATCTCCTGACCTTGTGATCTACCCGCCTCGGCCTCCCAAAGTGCTGGAATCACAGGCGTAAGCCACCGCGTCTGGCCAGTTTTTATTTTCTTTTACTGGACTAAATCTTCTAATTGATCTATAACAGCATATATTATTTATATAATAAATAAGTTATAAAATACATCTGAATAACTTAGCTTACTCATAAATTTATTGTTAGACATTTAGTAATTATTAAAATACATACATATATACCAGAAACTGAGAGAAAAAGAGTCCCCCACTAATACTCCCTGCCCCGATTCTCAGAGGCCATTTGTCTTTTTTTTGCCTTGGTGAGATAAGGCTTCCTCCAGTTTGTAGATTCCTAAACAAGGACAAGAACAGAGAAAACATCATCCCCTGAAGGACAGAGATTCCTCCAACCAGCAGGAAGCAGGTAGTGAGGTTCTGCTCTGACTGTTAGGAAACTCCAAGCACTACCATACTATAAGAGTTGTGAAAGGAAAATGAATCTTGGGACCCCCAACTCACTAAGTCAAAGGGAAAAGTCAAGCTGGGAGCTGCTCAGGGCAAACCTGCCTCCCATTCTATTCCTAAAACAAGATGGCTACTAAGAAAAAAAAGCTATCTACTTAACCTCTCTCACAAGGAATTTCCTTGCAGACAAATGACAGACAACTCAAACTCATCCCTCTGCTCACTGAGACAAAAGCATATCTGATTGCCTACTTTGGAAGGGCTAACAAGAAACGCAAAAGAATGCAACCATTTGTCTCTTATCTACCTCTGACCTGGAAGCCCCCACCCACTTCAAGCTGTCCCCACCTTTCCAGAGGGAACCAATGTACATCTTACGTATGTAAGTGTGTGTGTGTGTGTGTGTATATACATATATATATATATTTTTTTTTTTTTTTTGAGACAGAGTC
>NW_012115043.1:9163471-9172949 GCF_000951035.1 Colobus angolensis palliatus
CCTTTACATGTTTGCCCAGATTTTTAACTTTACTATGGAGGACAGTCAAGGTACACTGTTGTTCTTAATGTACATTTACTTTTTTGTATGATCATTTATCCTATTTCATTTTACAAAGTACCATTTTCTCTATTAATCCTAAAGTGGATTACATGTGACCATGTGTTTGTGGTTTTCTTTCTTTTCTTTTTTTTCTTTTTTGAGACAGAGTCTCACTCTATTGCCCAGGCTGGAGTTGCAGTGGTGCTATCACAGCTCACTGCAGCCTCTCCCTCCTGGGCTCAAGTGATCCTCCCACTTCAGCCTCCCAAGTAGTTGGGACTACAGGCATGTGCCACCACATGTGGCAAATTTTCTTATTTATTTATTTTTTTTTTTTGAGATGGAGTCTCCGCTCTATCACCCAGGCTGGAGTGCAGCAGCGCAATCTCGGCTCACTGCAACCTCCACCTCCCAGGTTCACGCCATTCTCCTGCCTCAGCCTCCTAAGTAGCTGGGACTACAAGCACCCGCCACCACGCCCGGCTAATGTTTTGTATTTTTAGCAGAGACAGGGTTTCACCATGTTAGCCAGGATGGTCTCGATCTCCTGACCCCGTGATCTGTCCGCCTCAGCCTCCCAAAGTGTCATTTTTATTTTTTATAGAGTCAGGATCTCCCTATGTTGCCCAGGCTGTTCTTGAATTCCTGGGCTCAAGCAAGCCTCCCACCTTGGCCTCCAAAAGTGCTGGGATTATAGGCACGTGCCACCATGCCCAGCTAATTTTTGTATTTTTAGTAGAGACAGGGTTTCGCCATGTTGGCCAGGCTGGTCTCAAACTCCTGACCTCAGGTGATGCGCCTGCCTCAGCCTCCCACAGTGCAGGGATTACAGTGTGAGTCACCACGCCTGGCCATCTTACATATTTTGATGTCTCATGTTTCTGTAAAATGTATAAAACCAAGCTGTGCTCCAACCACCTTGGGCCCATGTCATCAGGATCTCCTAAGGCTGTATCAAGGGTGTGCACCCTTAACTTTGGCAAAATAAACTTCCTAAACTGAGACCTATTTCAGATTTGGGGGTTTAGAGTTAAAGGTGGGAATGACCCCAAAGCAATCTTGCCAGAACCTGGAAGTTATTTCTGGCATTTCTAGCACTAGCACATTTACCTAGCATTTCTGTATCAAACACAGAGAACTAGTGTAAAAAAAGTGATGTGTACCTGGCCAAAGCGCCTTCCTCATGCAAAAAATTCCACAGGTAGAACAGCAGGTGACATATAGCTGTGTCTTTAAAAAGTTAAGAACACACACAACACTGAGAAGCTTCTGCTAATATATATATCCTATATCCAAGGTATAGGATAAGGAGTTATTAAATAATTAACATCTTTTGGGGGAAGATGGAATGTCTCCAAATATATTTTCCTGAGGTTGCCTGTAATTTTTACTCCAATTTACACACAAGCACAGTCTCTGGGAATATATGCCCAAGCATGTTTATGTTTCCAACCAGCTGTCTTTGGGATGTGCTGAAGGCCCTACTGCCACAGCCAATTCCTCTGAGGATACAGACAAACATGTGTCCCAAGTCACATAGAGATAACCCCCATAAGTAAGTTCAAGCATTAACAACTGCCCAGAACAAAAAATGTTTAAAAAATTCATAAACAAATGAATCCATAAATCAATTTAATCGTAGTAACAATCCCTTTAAAATAAACACCAGGGGAGGAAAGTGGTTAATGTATCTATCACATGAGGTTAGTTATCACTTTAAAAGCCTCAAACTAATGCTTATAATAATAAAATCCCTGTGGATTAGGTCTCAGTGCTGGTGAGTCTCACTACGAATATGCTAAAATCACTGCTGAAGATCTAAGGTCTATTATTTACTGTAGGTGCCGCATAACCAATTTACGCCCAAATGAAATGCCTTCACATAAACACAATCTCACAGATTTCATCAGTCAGGAATTTGACGGCGGCATAACTAGGTGGTTCTTTCACTGAGTTGGACTCAGAATGTGGGCAGGAGGTTTCCAACATGGGGTACTCACATGGCTGTTGACAATGGGCAACATGCAGTTTCCCCACTTTGTGGGACTCTCCATCAGCCGCTTAAGCACCTTCACAATATGGCAGCTGACTTCTTTCAGAGGAAGCAATCCAAGAGAGCACAAGGAGAAGACACAGTGCCTTTCATCACTTGGTCTCTCCGGTCACATGTCATCCCTTCCACTTGATTCTATACACTTGTGATTCACTTCTGAGTCCAACCCACATCTAAGGGGAAGGGAATTAGGTTCTGTCCCTTAAAGGGAGGAGACCTGAAGATTTGTTGACTTTACTTTGAAACCACCAGGATGAGGTATTTGTACTTTGGGCAGGGTGGACGGGAGAAGGAGAGTGTTAAAAAATAAGTCAGGATCCAAGAATTACCAGTTCTCCAATTCCTAATGGTTATATGAAAAGTTTCAGGGAAGGTTTCTTAGAAGGGAATGGTTGCACAGTGTTATTTTTAAAAGTGCCTCTGAGATAAACTGTTTAATGATTTGGGACACATGCTTATGCTGTTTGAGAAGTTGCACCTGAGCTGCTTGTGTAACCTGTTTGGTTTTTCACAGATTATGAATCATTGAAGATACCAAAGGACTGTTTTAGAAAAAGTGAAGAAAAGGAGCAAAAGAGGACCCCTGTGTATACCTTCATGTCATTCACAGAGCTGTGGATTCTATATTTATATCCTTTGTTTGTTTGTTTTTGAGACAGAGTCTTGCTCTGTGGCCCAGGCTGGAGTGCAGTGGCGCAATCTCGACTCACTGCAACCTCCGCCGGCCAGGTTCAAGTGATTCTCTTGCCTCAGCCTCCCGAGTAGCTACGACTACAGCATGCACCGCCATGTCCAGCTAATTTTTGTATTTTTAGTAGAGACGGGGTTTCACCATAATGGCCAGGTTGGTCTTGGACTCCTGACCTCATGATCTGCCTACCTTGGCCTCCCAAAGTGCTGAGATGACAGGCGTGAGCCACTGAGCCCAGCCTATATTTATATATTTAACCATTCACAGCATGTGTATCTTATTAGTCTTGGAATGCTCATATTCTTACTGTCTTCTTTTGGGGATAAATCAGCAACTCAGCAGAACATTATCACACTGCGAGGCTCAGTAAATATTTTGAGATCAATTAGAAGCCATTTGGCTGATCATTGTATTCTGAAAATAATCACTCAGGCAGTAATATTACATTATAAAGCCTTTCCGTTTATGTTTCATCAGACAGAATTGGAAGACTGGTCTCATCCAAGTTTTATTTTAATTGGCAATGCTGGGTAGTCATTCAAAAATTACTCAGATTTTCCCACAAACATAAATTCTGGCCATTTTGCAGTCATTCTCACAGTGCAGTCCCAGTGGATCCTGCTGGTGGTCTGCAAGGGTGAACTTTTATTACCAAACGTGAGTCTATAATCACTGTCCTTGTCTTACCAACAATTCCCATCCCCACCCCAGTCTCCAAGGCTCAGCTCGGACCCACTGCTTGGTTAAGCCTTTCCTGACCTCTTCAGCTTAAAAGATGTCCCCATTCTACTCCCACCAGTATCTGTACTCCTTCGACAGATCAGGGACTGCGTTCTCCCCCTTTACATGTTTGCCCAGATTTTTAACTTTACTATGGAGGACAGTCAAGGTACACTGTTGTTCTTAATGTACATTTACTTTTTTGTATGATCATTTATCCTATTTCATTTTACAAAGTACCATTTTCTCTATTAATCCTAAAGTGGATTACATGTGACCATGTGTTTGTGGTTTTCTTTCTTTTCTTTTTTTTCTTTTTTGAGACAGAGTCTCACTCTATTGCCCAGGCTGGAGTTGCAGTGGTGCTATCACAGCTCACTGCAGCCTCTCCCTCCTGGGCTCAAGTGATCCTCCCACTTCAGCCTCCCAAGTAGTTGGGACTACAGGCATGTGCCACCACATGTGGCAAATTTTCTTATTTATTTATTTTTTTTTTTTGAGATGGAGTCTCCGCTCTATCACCCAGGCTGGAGTGCAGCAGCGCAATCTCGGCTCACTGCAACCTCCACCTCCCAGGTTCACGCCATTCTCCTGCCTCAGCCTCCTAAGTAGCTGGGACTACAAGCACCCGCCACCACGCCCGGCTAATGTTTTGTATTTTTAGCAGAGACAGGGTTTCACCATGTTAGCCAGGATGGTCTCGATCTCCTGACCCCGTGATCTGTCCGCCTCAGCCTCCCAAAGTGTCATTTTTATTTTTTATAGAGTCAGGATCTCCCTATGTTGCCCAGGCTGTTCTTGAATTCCTGGGCTCAAGCAAGCCTCCCACCTTGGCCTCCAAAAATGCTGGGATTATAGGCATGAGCCACAGCACCCAGCAAGTGTTTGCTTCTATAATGACAAGTGAGAACAATAGGTCTGCGAGTCAGCAAGGTGAAATGCCCAACGATTGGGCATTTGTAAACAACTCAATTGTAAAATGATTCACAAACTGGAAGAAGTTTGAGAAGCATTGACCCAAGATAATGCCGGTAATAATCAAACTAAAAACATCCAGAGCTCTAGGAAGCACACCTTTCCTATATGGTGGCCTCCTGAGTTCTGAGAATCACTTCTACAAGGAATCTCATAATCGGTGAAAGAGCAGCCAGGGCAGGTCTGACTAACCTGGTATGTACACATCATGCAAGTTGACCACACCGAATCAACCCAACAAGTCAATGACAGACGAGAAGAGATTCACAAGGAAGAAAATGCAGTGACAGCAGCCTGGACCATCATCTTTAGCATAGACAGAACTGTCAAATGTGCTAGAAGGAGACTTTTCCACGTCCTCATCTATTTTTGCCACTCCTAGGAACTCCAAGGCAACCAGGATAGTTAGATATAGTCAAAGGGAACCCACTGTGAACACCGCATTTATGCTTCTATCTCTGGGATGGACCTCACAGTTGCTACAAGGGCAGAGATAACGGTGTGTTCAAATCTCAGGCAATTTATTCCTCACTATGAGCTCTCTGTGAACATTAGCCCTTCTACTTGTATCAAAGAGCAGACCCTGCAAAGAACAAGGGTGCCCGCTTTAGGAAAATCCAATAAAAAAAAACTTGCAAGCCAGACACAACTCTAGAGGACAATGCCCTCTTTAAACTCCTGATTTTAAATGCTCAACTCCTGTAGAACAGATAGATTACGTTATGCAAATTCAACCCTATGTTAACCAAGAGATAGAAGCTAATGTCTCCAGTAATGAGACAAAATGACATCACGTGCCTCCTGATGTGATGGACTGAGAAGGATGCAAAACATCATTTATATAGCATGCCCAACAAAAATAGATGTAACTGTGGAAAATCTAATAGTGAGAAAATACCACACAAACCAAAATAGCTACCAAAGAGCCAACCTGTATCCTTTAAAAATGTCAATGTCATGAATGGCAAAAAAAAAAAAAAAAAGAGGAACTGTTCCTGATTAAAAGAGACTAAAGAACTAAAGAGACATGACAACTGAATACTGAATCTGCGTAATCCTGGACTGAATCCTAGGGCAGGAGAAGAATTACTATAAAGGACATTATTGTGTTAAGTGGCAAAATTTGGATATGAACTGTATACTGGATAATAGTATTACATGCCTTGTTTTAACTAATTGAACAGTGGTTATGAAAGGAATGTCTGCCAGCAAGGACAGGCTAGCAAAAAAGAAAAAAAAGAAAAGGAATGTCCTTGATCTTAGGAAAGACTTTCTAAAGTATTTAGCAGCAAAGGGGCATGATGGTGCAACTTTCAAATGGGTCAGAGAAAACAGTATGTAATACAGAGAATAAGTATGGCAAAATGTTTATGATTAATGAATGTAGGTAATGCTATACGGAAATTCTTTGTATTTTTTTACAACTTTTCTGTAAGTTTGAGATCATTTTAAAATAGTCTTTTAAAACAACACACTCGATTAAAACACTCGATTTGCACCAAGTGTTTCCACAGTAACGTCTGTTAAATAAAGCAAAGCACCCCATATTAAATTCATCTGTCACCATCCTCCAACCCACAGACCCAGGTGATGGTGCCCCTCTCCACTCCCAACCCATCCAAACTCAGCCATACAGATCCAGCTCCTAGGCATTACAGACAGACACACAGATCAAGCCAGGAAGCTGTGAGGAGCTCAGAACACACACAAGTTTCAGGCGTGAGGTCTCCCTAAGAAGTGTAGGAAAAGGAGGTTACCTGATTTAAATAAGCAGGGGAGTGGGAGAGGGGAGGGAAGACAGTGTCCCCACCCACTTCATGTAAGCTAGTTTGACAATCACCATAAAGGATGCCACAGCAAGGTCAAACTCTCAGAGCACAACCACTTACCCCCACCCCACACTTCTGCCCTTTTCCCATGAGAAGAGATGACTCCTGTTCTCATGTCCACAGCCCTTCATCCAGGAGCAAGGTAGCTGCAGTGAAGAAAGCAGCCTGAGACGGAGACCACACCACCAGGCATCGAACAGCACAGCAAACAGCAGGAAGGAAAGGGCTGAAGCCCTGACTGTTGGGCTTGCTTCAGCCATTGATCTCCCTGCAAGCCTGATAAACCTGACCTTGTGGCAGCCAGAACTATGGTCCCCAGAAATGTACACGTCCTATTCTCCAGAACCTGTGAATGTGTTACCTTACGTGGCAAAATGGACTTTGCATATGTGATCAAGTTAAAGACTCTGAGATGGGGAGATTATCCTGGATGATCTAGGTGGGCCCAAGGTAGGCACGAAGGTCCTGAAAAGCAGAGAACCTTTCCCAATTGTGGTCCAAGGGAGATGTGAAGATGAAAGGAGGGTCAGAGAGAGAGATCACATAGCTGGATTTGAAGACGAAGGAATGGTATCCCCAGCTGAGTGATGCAGGCTGCTGCTAGAAGCTGGAAAAAAACGACGAAACGGATTCTCCCTTGGAGCTTCCTGAAGGAACGCAGCCCTCCCCCTAACTTGACTCCAGCCCAGTGAGAATTGTAAGATGACACATTTGTGTTGTTTCAAGTCACAAGTTTAAAGTCATTTGTTGCAGCAGCAATGAAAAACTAAAGCAGACCCTACTCCATCATCAGAAATGAGTGAGTTTTCATCCCTTTTGAGAAGTTAGGTGAGTGGAGCCTGGAGTCCACTCTTGGCCCCACAAAGCCTTTGGGGCACCAGCAGAAAAACCACGGTCTGGCTGGGCGCGGTGGCTCACGCCTGTAATCCCAGCACTTTGGGAGGCCAAAGCGGGTGGATCACGAGGTCGGGAGTTCGAGAACAGCCTGACCAACACGGTGAAACCCCGTCTCTACAAAAGGTACAAAAAATCAGCTGGGCATGGTGGCATGTGCCTGTAATCCCAGCTATTCAGGGAGGCTGAGGCAGGAGAATTGCTTGAACCTGGGAGGTGGAGGTTGCAGTGAGCCGAGATCATGCCATTGTACTCCAGCCTGGGCGATAGGGCAAGACTCCGTCTCAAAAAAAGAAAAAAAGAAAAACCATGGCCCTTGGACCAGAGGATCTCTAAAGATAATTCACAAAATGAACGACCTCCGTTTCAGCTGAACTTACCTGGTACCATCTGCTCTTGTTTTGTAGGATACTTTGCCACCAGAACGCTAGTATTTCTTTTTTTAGTAATAAAATGTGTTCAGTTTTGACTAAGTCATTGGCAGACACCAGCGGCCCAGAGCACTAGCATCCAAGTCTCTAAGCTCAATTCACTTCATCAGTAAACTACCCGGCGCAGCCACACCCGCCCTGACCCAGCTTTTGTCCTTCCTCTGATCCTACAAATCACCAGAGCTGCCTTCCAGATCCCAGTCATCCTCGGTATTGCAGGCCCAAGCAGCAGCAGCAGCTGGACAGTAAACTGGGGGCAGCAAGGCCCAAACTTCGCCCTGGGAATTCAGCTGCTGCACAAGGGTCACCGCCTCCCTGCCTCCACCCCACCACTTTCCCTAACATCTTCTCTACGCACTGCCCTTTTATCTGCTGGGAGCCATGCAGCTGGCCAAAGACACGCTGCCAAATGTAATCCATGGGTGTGGTGACTTGCTCCAGCTACGCAGCAGGAGCTACTTAAGTGATTGCCTCTGCTCTCAGAAGGGAGTTTGAAGGTATTTTTATCACTGAAATGTTTCCACTGAACAAAACATCTG
The DNA here is from genome assembly GCF_000951035.1 of Colobus angolensis palliatus. Taxonomy (NCBI): domain Eukaryota; kingdom Metazoa; phylum Chordata; class Mammalia; order Primates; family Cercopithecidae; genus Colobus; species Colobus angolensis. The sequence continues at coordinate 9,171,646 of NW_012115043.1, forward strand.
GGGGAGACAGCTACTGTCCCAACTAATAAGACCCATACCCAGACTCATAGCTTTTATCAAGATGGTTTTAGAGTGGAGCTTATTTGGAGCTCCTACTTCTTAATGTCTACCAACAGCTGGAGAGAATGTACCCACCAGGTGAGCGATTCCAGAGGAAGGAGGTCAAGGCGGCCCAAGGAAGACCGAGAAAAAAGAGCAGCAATTGCTTTTGATGATTTGTATTTCACATACTTAAAACACAGGCCGGCTGTCTGGGAGATTGATCCAGAGATAGAGAACATCATTTTTAAAGGAAACAGCACAATTAAACCAAGAACTTGCACTAGAAATGGTTCTGGCCCGAAAGAGATCTGTTCTAAGCCCCTTGGTACAGGAATGGGCCAGGCAGGGTGCTGGCTACAACATAGAAGGAAGTAGCCTGTTGTAGGTAGCCAGGTCAGCAGAGCTCACTCTGCAGAGAATCTTATCAGCCTTTTTCCTGTCATTGTCCATTCCTATTAAATGAAAGATCTGCCAGAGATGCCTGCGGAATGACAGAGAAGGGCTGTGACTCTGCCATGAAGAAATATGCTTCCAACAAACATCAGAGTAATTCTGGGCGCCGAGGAGATCCCAGCTAACGCAGACAGACCAGGATGACCACAGCAAGCCAGCAAAGGAGCTTCCCTCTGAGCAAGAACAGAGGGAGGGAACTGGGTAAGGAAGACAGGTAAGGCTGCTATAGGCCCAAACTAGAAGCAGTCTCCCACTGACACCCATCTTTGCTGTCATTCACACCTGCACAAGAAGGGTCGCTCCTGAGCATCTGTCAACACCAAGCACCGCGGATACAACAAGAACAGGAGGGATGCAGAAAGAGGAGCCCTCAGGGAGGGCTGGGGAAGCCCAGGGAAACCCCACAATGAGGCCATGAAGGCTGAACCACAAGACCAGAAATTGTATCCTGCCACCGCTGGGTCTGCAGATTAGAAGACTTTGAAGCCCTATGAATTCTCAAATCTGAAACAGCCATTTTTTTTTTAACTCTTTTGTATTTACTTTGCTTTTAAAATGGCAAAAAAAGTTTAAAGATTAATAACATTCTGTGCTAGTGAGGGCCCCCATGATTGGAGATGTAAATTCTATCTTTTATTTTAGACGGCGTTTCGCTCTTGTTGCCAAGGCTGGAGTGCAATGGCACGATCTCGGCTCACCGCAACCTCCACCTCCCCAGTGCAAGCAATTCTCCTGCCTCAGCCTCCTGAGTAGCTGGGATTACAGGCATGCGCCACCACGCCCGGCTAATTTTGTATTTTTAGTAGAGA
>NW_012115043.1:9174179-9231282 GCF_000951035.1 Colobus angolensis palliatus
CTTTTTAATGAAGAGAAACAAGCCCTTCAGGATCCCAAAGGAGGAAGAAAATTGTGATTGGATGTCTCTATGGACTCATAATTTCAGACGAGGTAATAAAACGATAAAATGGACTAGTTCGCTAGAATGGGGTTACCTATGGGTACTCAGCCACAGGCTGCAGGTAAAATTCTTCTGTGCCCAACATCCCAACTGCCCTGTGAACAGTGTTAGCTCTGGGGTGGGGACATTTTGAATGAGGGGAGACTGACAGAATCCCACCTTGAGGCAGAGCCAGAAGCAAAGAAAGCAATGCAGGAAAGGTCTGAACACTTTAGCACAGTATCTGAAAGGGAAAGGGCTTGTGTCTCTGGCCATCTAAAATTTATGTTACATTGTGACTTCTTCAAAAAAGGAAAAGAAGTACAGCCTGGCACAATGAGGGAAGAGAGTCCCAAGTGTGGTAACGTAGGGCATGCAATGCAGGACCAGGAGACTGGAAGCACTGGCAGGCTACCAGGGTGATGAAGACTACTATGGAAAAAGCTGCTTTCTCTTTTTATAAATATTTACTTCTTTTTCTTATTTTTTAATATATTAACAGGTTGTAAATTACTTTTCTAACTTTATAAAATAAGACATTTTAAAGAAACATAGGCCGGGCACCGTGGCTCATGCCTGTCATTCCAGCACTTTGGGAGGCCAAGGTGGCTGGATCACTTGAGGTCAGGAGTTCGAGATCAGCCTGGCCAACCATGGCTAATATGATGAAACCCCATCTCTAATAAAAATACAAAAATTAGCCAGGCATGGTGGCAGGCACCCGTACTCCCAGCTACTCGGGAGGTTGAGGCCAGAGAATCGCTTGAATCCAGGAGGCAGACGTTGTAGTGAGCTGAGATCACGCCATTGCACTCCAGCCTGGGCAACGGAGTGAGACTCTGTCTCAAAATAATCACAATAAATAAGATATATAAACAAAATCTGTTACAGAAAGGAACGGACATTTCTTAAGATACTCATCCAACATCTTCCACCCACCTGCTCTCCCCCTTCACTCAAATAACTGAACACCCCAGAGAAATCTTCACTCCTGAAGTCCACAGAAGACAAGGAAACACCTGCTGACTTTTTATTAGGAGGCTTGCAATGACAGGAGACCAACTGGCCCACCATCACCACTGCTGGGTTTGCTCAAGTATTCACCAGTGTGCCTATTAATAACTCTTCAGATAGGCTGGCTTTAGGCAAGCTAATGCCCCAAGGGGCTCACTGTCTAAAGACAAAGATGGCCGGGCATGGTGGCTCACACCTGTAATCCCAGCACTTTGGGAGGCCAAGGCAGGCAGATCACTTGAGGCCAGGAGTTCGAGCCCAACCTGGCTGACATGGTGAAACCTCATCTCTACTAAAAATACAAAATTAGCCAGGTGTGGTGGTGTATGCCTGTAATCCCAGCTACTTAGGAGGCTGAGGCAGGAGAATTGCTTGAACCTGGGAGTTGGATGTTGCAGTGAGCCAAGATTGCACCATTGCACGCCAGCCTGGGTGACAGACAGAGACTCTGTCTCAAAAAGATAAAAATAAAGACAAAGAAGTTTGCTTCAGACAATGGGAAAGTGCTCGATTAGAGGGGATCAGCCAAACCCAAGTGGAAGGGGATACTTCGGACAGTCCTTGAAGGATGACTAGCCAGGGTAAGTACACAGCAGTCTAAGGGCATAGCGCTAAAACCACCCTGCAAAAGAAAATCATCTCCCTCCTCTACTGTTGAGGAAATAAGCCCAGAGAATAGAGGGTGCCAGTCCTTGGTGCCTATATGAGAAACTGAGGCCAGGTAAATGCACACAGGCACAGGTTATCACGCTACAGAGCTGGGATTTGAATCCAGCTCCCACAAGCTCCAGAGGCTTGACTAGATGGAAAGATAAGCTTAGCCCCACTAAGTCTAAAGAAGCAAGAAGGAGTTGCCTTTAAGATATGATTCCATCCTATCCCTAGATGGACATCCCAGCATTCCAGACGGGAGGTATAGGCATGGATTTAGGAACAGAGTTTGTGGCACAAAACTCATAGTATGGTTCCCATCTGCCATTGCCTAAAACATAAGAACTGCAACACATACCTGGCCATGGAAGCCGGGCTAAGTAGGTTCAACTTAATTCTGCATTTGGTGAGTGGCTTGGCCCAGCCCAGAACTAAGCATATACATGATGCCAAAAATGGAGAAGCCTAATGAAAATTTAAAACCCGTAAGACACTAGAACTGCGTATCTAATACAGAATCGACGAAATAACTGACCAGAGCGAGGTCACTTTGGAGATTGTCTCTGACATAGAAATCCCACCCAGTGGCAAGAAAACAGTCATCAGAACACACTGAATCTACCCCTAACCCACCCCTCTCCTCCTACCTCCCAGCCTGAGCCCTCAAGCACTGGCTCTCCAGATTACCAGAAACAATCAGAGTCCCCCTGGAGAGCTGTTCCTGTCTAGCCTGGCAGAGGCGAGCAGAGGTAGACAAGAAGTCTGCCTCCAAAATGAACACACACTTTTTCTCTTCCCTGTTCATGTCTGTCTCCACATTGTCTAAGTTTCTCCCCCACCTCAAGGAGCCAGAGTGCTATAGAAACAACATTTTAAAGTTGCCATACAGGGGAGGGTCCTATCTGGGTTTATGCTGAGGGTGGGTAAAAAGAAGAAAGTAACAAATAACCTAGGCTGCAAATAAGCGACCCCATCTTGCCACCAGCTGTAAAATCCCACTTTTAGTCATGACGCGGGGTTAAAAGCAAGAGAAGGAGCCCCACATTAGGTCTGACAGTCGAGGCTGGATCCCAACTGCACACTCTCGCTGTGTGACCCACTGGGTGAGTTCCTTCAGTCTCATCCTCTGTAAATCAGGGGCTGCACCTGCCTCCTGGGCTGCAGGGAGGGTTAAGTTACAAGAACATGTGCCACACACTTAGCCCAATGCCGAGGACACTGGAAGTACTTTGAGAATGCTGTTAGACCTGTTAACTATTCAGGGAAAGAATCAGTTTAGCTGCTTGTGAAAGTAAAGTAAGGTTTCTGAGGAGGTCCACTGCAGCAGCTGGACAATGTGGAGCCTGCAGCACCCCCCGGTATGAGGAGCACAACCCCGGGGCCAAGTTGCTGCTTGGACCCAAGGCTCTCCTTTGACAGCAGTGCCCTGCATCTGACCTGCCCTCAGTCTACCTGCTCGAAGGCTTCTGCCCCAGTCCCCAGCTTCCAGTATGGTCTTCCTTTCTCAACACCTCACTGCAAGTACCCCATGGGCCCAGCAGATACAGTCTGCTCTTAAAAACCAAACACCCTCAGTATTTTCAGAAATGCTGACTTAGACAGAACACACCCTGCAGAGGGATCCCGTAGGATTCCACCAAGTGAATGTGAAACGCACATTTAAGGGAGGGTTCCGTGGACAAACCCACCACCTATGATAACCTTAAGGAGGACAAGCACACAGATGCAGGTGATGGGAACAGGTTCCCCTACTGTTCAATCAGGCTCACGTCTCAGACCACTCAGTCTCCTGCAGCTGGAAGACACTCCAAGGCCAGACAAAACCTTGAGGGTCTCCAATAACTTTACCCACAACCACCCAGGCAGTTCAGCAAGAGTCACACTCCAGGACAAGTCTTACTTTCACCAAAACGCTTACAGCCTTACTTCTCCAAGTGTGGTCTATATGGCAGCAGCATCACCTGTATCTTGTTAGAAATGCAGACTCCCAGGCCCACCCAGACCTACTGAGTTAGGATCTGTGTTTTAACAAGATGCCCAGGATGCTTTAGAATAATTAGAACAAAGCAATCTGCCCAAATAGCATGACAGTTTACTTAGGCTTTTACTTGATCTCATCTTTCTTCATGGATTGGAAGTTTCTAGACAGCACAGACTGTGCCTATCTCAGTTGCTGGTGCATAGTAAATAAGAAATATGTGTTGAATGAATGGATGAATAGGCAGTCTACTCATGACTAAAGAGATCTATCCTGTTGTAAGTGCAAAGACAGACACACGGAAAGATCAGAGAGAGAAAGAGAATGCATACCTGGGGGTGGAGGAAGACACTGAAACAAGGTAGTCAGATAAGCATCTCTAAAGGGGATAGCATTAGGATGAGACATTACGGATGAGAAGGTACGTGCCAGGGAAGAGGATGCTGGACAGAGGAAATGGCACCTGCATCTGCCACCATACAGCGGGTACTTTCTCGATGGCCAGTAAAGGCAGGCCAGTGTGGCTGAAGCAAAGTGAAAAAGAGGAAAGTGGTCAAAACTCCCCTAACTGCCAAAGAAGAGAATCAGGACTCATAGGTTTGGCTCTGGGGATGGAACAAAGTAGCTCCAACAAGGCAGACTCAGAAGGGCCCAAAACCATTATGACTGTTGGGGGCAACAGAAGGGCCCCGTACGGAGTCCCTGCTGTCACCTTCAAGGATCTTGCAGTTGGGTGTGAGAGAGGCTGGCCACAAAGGGCAGGAGTCCATCAGCCAGACCTGGCTGGAGATGCCACAGGTCTAGAGCTGCTTGCAAAGCAGAAATGAAGATTACTCATGGTTTTCAACAAGTTGATCCAGAAACGTCTGGGCAGCCGAGCATCCAAGGGCCAAGGAGGCCAGTCCAGATGTTACCCTGCAGCAGCGCACTGGTAGAGAAGACACAAATGACATGTGTCAGTGCAGGTAGCCGTGTCAGCGGCTGAGCAACATCCTCCTGGCACTGAACAACACTGCTGGGGTTCAGATGACAAAGCAGGAGGAGGGAAAAATGCCACACAGGGTTCATGCTCTTGAGACTCCGTGTAGCAACACAGCTGGCAACCCCTCTGCCTTCAGTTTTGGTGCCAGCCCATAAGCAGCAGCTCCAGAGAAGGCTCTCTGCAAATATCCCACCGTGGAGTCCAGTTATATGACTGCCAAGGGCCGTTGGCAAGACTCAGGCCTAAGCCCCTCTTCTCACAGATGAGAAAAGTCAAGTCTCAGAAGATAGGCCTTGCCCTAAATCAGCAGCAAGGAATGGCAAGGCCAGGAATAGAATTGCAGAATCGAGTCTATAAAGCTTACATTTTACCTATAAATTACCTCTCTAATAAAACTCGGTTTCTAAACAAATGGTATTCTTACTCTGTCTGACTCCTAACCAAAGAGACGAAGCAGCCTGCAGTTCCAGATCTTAACCATGCCCCCAGTTCTCTCTCCTTAATCCCAAGACTTGCACCAGCCAAACTGAAACTCCTGGTTTTCGTCAAAAACAAAGTTCGAGAAAGAACTGTTCACATTTGAGCAGGGGAGGAAAATCTGAAAATTGTAGAGGGAAATCGACAAACTTTTTTTATGAGATATAAAGAATAAGAACAAGAAAAGCTCTTGTTCCATACATCAGGCTTACCGACCCAAGACCAGAACCCATCCCAGGAAACGTTTGGAGACCACACAAAATCATGCATTTTAAAGGCTGGTGGGTTATTAATTTAAATATAATCATCCAAATAGTTGCCTCTTTCCCCTGCATTCTAGTTTTGGTTAGCCCTGACACATCAATTCAAACTCGGGCAGATGACACCTAACTTTGCAGACCTTCAGTCAACTCATCTATAAAATGAGGAGTGTGATAAAACTCAGGTGTCTTTCAGCTAGAAAATTCAAACATTCTGTTACATTTTTGGAACAGAACTGAAAATTGTTCCTATTAAGTCAGCTTATACAAAGTTTATTTTCTTAACTTGAAGAAATGAATGTCAGTCATTATAAATTTAAATTAGCAGATCTCTTAGGAAATAATTACTAAGTTGGTGTCACAGCAGTTGCATTCTGTTTCTAGGGAGTAAGCTCCAGCAATGACAAATCGTTAAACGAATCTTCAGGCAAACAGAGCCAAATCCCCCCACCCTCACTAAATGGGTATTTGGCTCTATTTCCCCAAAGGTCCATTACTATTTATAAGGCAAAAATTAGGGTTTCTTTTGCATAGCGTAGAACTCAGGCAGTGAGGTCATTTGTTTTGAAACTACAGCAACCAGTCCAACTTTTTTTTTTCCATTAGCATTCTAGTTACTCTGGGTCAAGAGAGTGAGATGCAGATTTCAGAGAACAGGCAAAGGCTGCAAGGCCACCCACAGCATGGTCAAGGATTCCACCTGGGACAGCCCAGAGTGTAACTTACTGCTCATTTTCCTTTCACTCTCAAACGTGAGAAGCCAATGAAGACTCAGACACAAGCACACCAAACATATTTCAAGGAATCGTCAACAGCCTCAGAGTCCATTTAAAAAACAAAACACTACCATAACATCCACATTATTCCTTATTCTTTTTTGAGACAGGGTCTCACTCTCCTGTCCTGGCTGGAGGACAATGGTGCAATCATAGCTCACTGCGGCCTCAAACTCCTGGCTCAAGTGATCCTCCCATCTCAGCCTCCCGAGTAGCTGGGACTACAGGAATGCACTGTCACACCTGGCTAATTATTTTATTGTTTTATTTTTTGTAGAGACAGGGTGTCACTATGTTGGTCTCAAATTCCCAGACTCAAGCAATCCTCTCACCTCAGCCTCCCAAAGCACTGGGATTATAGGCATGTGCCACCGATCGTGGCCCACATCATCCCTTATTCTTACTGAGTGAAAAAGGGGCGGAGAGGGGGTGACAAATTCCTCTGAGAATGATAGACGCTTTCACCCAAAAAGGAGAACATAGAGATAATTATGCCTTCAGTTTCTAGGGATTTATGAGCCCTCTGAAATTTCCTTTATGAACCTCAGGTTTAGGACCCCTGCTAAGTTAACATATTAAAAGGAATCCTCTTTTGGTCGGGCACGGTGGTTCATGCCTGTAATCCCACCACTTTGGGAGGCCGAGGCAGGCAGAATACGAGGTCAGGAGATCGAGACCATCCTGGCTAACACGGTGAAACCCCGTCTCTACTAAAAATACAAAAAATTAGCCGGGCGGGGTGTCGGGCACCTGTAGTCCCAGCTACTCGGAAGGCTGAGGCAGGAGAATGGCGGGAACCCGGGAGGCGGAGCTTGCAGTGAGTGAAGATCACACCACTGCACTCTAGCCTGGGCAACAGAGCGAGACTCCATCTCAAAAAAAAAAGGAATTCTGTTTTATAAGTCTCTCTGACTGTTGTACAACTCCTTTGTTTGTTTTGTTTTGTTTTTAAACAGAGTTTCGCTCATTACCCAGGTTGGAGCGCAATCTCAGCTGACTGCAACTTCCACCTTTTGGGTTCAAGTGATTTTCCTGCCTCAGCCTCTCAAGTAGCTGGGGTTACAGGTGCTCGCCACCACGCCTGGCTAATTTTTGTATTTTTAGTAAAGATGGGGTTTCACCATTTTGGCCAGGCTGGTCTCTAACTCCTGACCTCAGGTGATCCACCTGCCTCAGCCTCCCAAAGTGCTGGGATTACAGGCATGAGCCACTGTGCCCGGCCTTGTAGAACTCCTTTGTAAATGCAGTTGTGAATGGCAATGCCAATTACAAAGGGATGCACAGGAAGAGCAGGATCCAGTGAGGAAACCGGCTTCTTGTAGCATTGATGAGGGAGAAGTATGACCTCTGAGTTCACACAACTGCTGAAGCCCTCTGCTTCTGCTAGGATTCTTCACTTAATAGGTTTCAGTAGGAACCTTCCCTTACATACACAGGTGTGTACTTTGTACTCAATTTTTCAAAATAAGAATAATAAACAAAAGCATACATTGTTTAGGAATGCATATATAGGCAGTGCAATTAAAAAAAGCAAAGATCAGTTAAAATTAAAAGTTGAGATGGGCCGGGCGCGGTGGCTCAAGCCTGTAATCCCAGCACTTTGGGAGGCCGAGACAGGCGGATCACAAGGTCAGGAGATCGAGACCATCCTGGCTAATACAGTGAAACCCCGTCTCTACTAAAAAATACAAAAAACTAGCTGGGCGAGGTGGCGGGCGCCTGTAGTCCCAGCTACTCGGGAGGCTGAGGCAGGAGAATGGCGTAAACCCGGGAGGCGGAGCTTGCAGTGAGCTGAGATCTGGCCACTGCACTCCAGCCTGGGCGACAGAGTGAGACTCCGTCTCAAAAAAAAAAAAAAAAGTTGAGATGGGAAGGACTTCTAAGGTATTTGTAACCCGGTTGTTGACTCCGCAGATGTTCGTATTACTCCTTAAATTACACCTGCATTTTGCATACTCTTCTGTATGTATACGGAAATCAAGCACTTAAAAAAAAAAAAAAAAAAGACAGTTTTGTGTTAGTGACAGGGACCTCCAAGCGTTATTCTCAGTGTTATTCCCAACCCCATTTTAAGACACACCAATAAAACTGAAGTGAGCCCAGTGCTGTGAAGGGGTGGGGTCTGGCAAGGAACAGTTGGAAGTTCTGTCCCCAGGGCCACCATCTATAAATACACTTTCGTTTTTAAAAGTCTATGCCCTGGGACAGTCCTGTGCTCTGGGCTAATGCCACGCTGACCTCTGAGGCTGCCTCCCAGTCTGGGAAAAGCCGGTGTCGGGTTTCTGCAAACCCACTGGTCTTTCCTCTTACACACCCTGCAGGCCTATTTCCTGTGGCACATTCTGTGACCAGGAACAGTCTCATTAAGGCACCTTTGACAGCTGAGAAAGGAGCAAAGAACCAGACACGGCCACAGACTTAGGAGGAACCCTGGGCCACCCCCTTCGTCAGCTGCACACAGAGGCCTGGCTGCCTTGCCTCTCCTCCTCCAAGCACCTCACTCACGGTCAGTTGACCTTCCTCAGGGAATTCTGTTCATTCAACAAATGCTCAAGTCCTCCATTGGTCTGAGAAATAGGTCAAGGCTATAGGAGCATGATCAGTGTGTCTCAATTCCTAACCCCTCCCACACTCACCACTACCATTTTGACTAAATAAGGAGGCACACTCCTTTCCTAATCATTTGAACAAGAGTATGTCATCCAAAAAGACTTTTTTTGGTAATCTCACCAGTAGACAAAGCTGTCATTTTTATGTTTTAGTTACAATAGGCAAAAACTGACACCATGACATCAAGCAACATTTGAACTCAGTTTTGGACCGCCCACACCCCACACTCAGTGCAGGGCTGAAGCACAGGAAAAGTGCCTGTTTGAGTCCTCACTGTTTGCTAAGTTTTGTGCCAGATGCTGTCTAGGGTCCAGAGGCCAAGAGAGCCGCATCCCTGCCTATCAGGAACTCACACTAGTGTGGGTGAAAGGCCCACAGAAAGAGCCCTCTGGCATTAAGGTTCTCACTGTAGGACAAAGATGAGGAAGATACAAGGAATTATCTCGAAGACTGGGGGCATGTGATCTGGGTTTGGGGAAAGAAAGCGTTCTATTAGCTAGGTGGTGTGGGAGGGGTCTCCTGGAAAAAATGACTTGGACACAGACCCCAAAGTGGGTGAATACAATGCAGGATGTGGTGGGGTGAAGAGATTCCCAGACATCAGTCCTTGGGACTGACTCGTATGGGGGTGGGTGCACGGGAAAGGTGGGAACAGGAGCTGAATCAGGGGAAATCGGGTGAGCACCTAAGTCTGATGGGCCTCCTATCCCAAGGTAAGATATTGGAACTTTATTCTGAATGCAGTGGGGAATGTCAAGCGCAGGGGAGAAGGAAGAAAGGAGGCAGGAAACGCACCACTGCCAGCTGGGCAGAAAGGCGCAAGAAAGAAGGAATCCCTCCGCCTCTGCCCCTCCATCCTCCTGCTGCCATCTGACTGGCTGATGGGGGAGGCTGGGCTGTGCACCTGCGTGCAGCCTTTGGGAAGACTGTTGAATTTGTCTTGTGTCTTTATTACAGTCCTGAGTTTTCTTTTTTTTTTTTTTTTTTTTTTTGAGGCGGAGTTTCGCTCTTGTTGCCAAGGCTGGAGAGCAATGGCCCCATCTCAGCTCACAGCAACCTCCGCCTCCTGGGTCCAAGTCATTCTCCTGCCTCAGCCTCCGGAGTAGCTGGGATTACAGGCATGCGCCACCACGCCCAGCTAATTTTGTATTTTTAGTAGAGACAGGGTTTCTCCATGTTGGTCAGGCTGGTCTCGAACTCTGGACCTCAGGTGATCCAACCACCTCGGCCTCCCAAAGTGCTGGGATTACAGGCGTGAACCACTGCGCCTGGCTGTCCTGAGTCTTCAATCCCGAATGTGAAATCACTGAATTAGGCTGGCCTCTCAGGGAAGAGAGCCAACCTCACCCTTCCCCCACCGTTATCGTTCATCTCAGTTACCTCAAGATCCTCTGTAGAGAAGCATCTTCCCCTCTTCCCAGCCTTTCCGTAGTATAACTCTCTTGGGGTGCCAGGCCCCAGATAAGGGGCTGGGGTGTCAGCAGGAAAGGGTGGTTCCTGCCCTCAGGGAACTCCTGCTTGACAGAGACAATCCTAGAGCAGTAGGAAGGGGCCAGTGGAAGAGACCTCCCTGTAAGAGTCATGCAAAGATGCAGGAGAGCTGTATACGGGGTGCGGCTGGGGTAGCACACTGGAGCCCACCCAAACTCGGGAGGTGAAGCAGGTTATAGCTTATTTCAAAAACATACTCTTTATCTTCATGTATGACCTAAAGCTTCTTACAAACAGCACTGCCTGTAAGTACGGCAACAACAAAAAAATGTGTTTTGTTTTGAGGGAGGATCACGTTCTGTTGCCCAGGCTGGAGTGCAGTGGCATGATCTTGGCTCACTGCAGCCTCGATCTCCTCTCGTGACCCTCCCAATCTCAGTCCCCCGAGTAGCTGGGACTACAGGCACACACCATCACGTCCAGCTAATTTTTTGTAGAGGCAGGGTTTTGCCATGTTGCTCAGGCTCTTCTGGAACTCCTGGGCTCAAGCCATCCTCCTACCTCAGCCTCCCAAAGTGCTGGGATTACAGGTGTAAGCCACAATGCCCAGCCTTGTGTTTGTTTTTACCCCCACCCTAACCCCAGTTTGGAGCAAAACAGAGGAGTTTTATCATGTTGTGTCAGTTATTCAAGAGATCCTTCATATATGTTAAGTATTGTCTACAGAACAAATTAACATTGTCCCAGAACTGTATTTTGCTACTTTAAAAATGTATATAAGGGTTATTACGACTAATGAAATATGAATTCACTCGATAGCCTTTTTGTCTTGATATGTTCTCTCTCGATGGATACTGAAAGTACAATTACTACTGTCTGCAGGGAGGTGTAGCCAAACTTTTAGACCTTCAAAGATGCCCCCACCTTTCTCTCCCAGCACAGTGCCTGCACTGGCTCCATGGGCAGTGGCTGGGGGCTGTCCCAGAGCTCCCACATGCGCATGTGGATCTCACCTGCCACTTGAGAACTGCATGCCATTCTCACCTCCCCAGCACCTGCTCCAGGCCACTCTTAGGGCTGCTGGGGGCAGAAGGCCTGGAGCCTGTGGCCGCTTCCTGCCCATGCTCTCTGAGGCGTGTGAAGAGCCAGCTAGAGTGAGTCACTAAGAATTAAAATTTGGCAGCCAAGCGCCCCAGAGATGCAGAGCTGTTATCAAAGGTCCACTGTCAGCCCTGGCCAAGGCCTTTGACTTAAGGGAACTCGCCATTGGATGTAGTGACTAATGCCTCAGCATAAGCCAGGGTCTCATTCCTCACTGAAGAGTTTCAGCCCCTCCTTGGCTGAGGAGCCCGGGTCGGTTGACTGTCTGGGTTAAACATCAAAGAGCTACCTCTGGAATCTGTTTCCTGGTTTGGCCACCCTCCCGAATGGGTCCCATAGGTTGGAAACACTGACTGTGTCTATAAGTGAGCACTCAGAATTTGAGAAGGATCCCACTTATGTGCAGTCTCAGTGGGAAAGGGGCATGAGATCATTTTGTTCCCATGTTAGTTGCTGAAACCCTTTGTCCTTCTGGAATTGGCAGGCCTTTACTTTTCCTGAGCTCTTAGCAATGGTTTCCCTATAAAGCTATTGTTTTGAGTCAATCACGAAGAATGCTGGACTTACATGTGCATGTGCACGCTCTCTCTCTCTCTCTCTCTCTCTCACACACACACACACACACACACACGCAAGAGCCATGCTCATCTTGAGCTCAGGAAAGATGCCAAAATCCACCAGGATGTTTTACTTTTGAAGAAGGTGACATATTGAGGAGTGGGTTCTGTATTCTTAATTTGGCTTTTGCTTTTTTAAACTACAGACTTAAGCTAGAAGAGAGTCAGTAAGAGCAAAGGGATTAAAATATTTCCTTCATTAGGTATCCACTTAGGAATTGCCTGTGTCTTAGTGCTTTAAGGGTGCTTGTGGGTGGCTGTCAAGAGTGCCAACTCCAGAATCAAGCCAAGCACACAAGCAGCCTGAACAAGAGCAGAGTTTTTCTTTGCACACTCCACCAACACAAAGTATTCAGTCACATTGCTCCATCCATTCAGGCCCTATTCCCCAATGGCAGAACAACTAGACTTCCTCTGCTCACTCCAGCATTCCTCTGGGGCCAATTTAAAAAAGCTTGGGACTTCAAACTGCACAGGCATACTTTTCTTTATAAAGAAAAGCTTTTGGGTAAGCAGCATTGTCAAAGGAACTGAATTTATAAATCCACACAAAAGCCATGTATTTCTTTTGAGACAGATCAACTCACATACTTTTTTTTCTGATTCACTGTGTGTGCTATCTGGTCTGCAATGTAGACAGTTCCCTAGGTCAGAAAATGCATCTGCTCATGAACAGACAGAAATGGCAATGTTCTTAACACTTGTCTTAGATGAGACGTCTGCTTACATGCTCACAATAAAATAAGGAAGCAATTTTTGACTCTAGTCAAGAAGCCTCTGGAATATTTTTTCCAACACAAATGTTTCTCATTTAGTCCAAGCTCTGTTTCAATTACACGCCAAGAAAAGACAAAGAAAAACCCCCTCTACCACCTACTCCTGCCTTCATGAAAACATTATAAATTATCTTTATTACGTCATATAGAAAAGTCATCTTACATAAGGTAAATTGTTGACAAATGGTTACAGCAGCCGTTTTCTGGACAATTGCTGTATTCGTAGGTGTTCTTTTGCTCACCTGCCAGGCCCTGGCCTTATCTCTCTCAAGAAAACACCATGGAAATGAGCATCCCTGTCTGAAGCCTTTGACATCAGTTTCTAAAGAATTGTCATGAACACCAACATCAAAAGACAACTCCTTTGTAACATTAAATAATTTCAGAAATAAAAACTGACTGGCTGGAGTGTCTTAACATCTTAACTTTCCCCAGCTTAGTAAATCCCAGCTGTGCGGGGGATGTCAGTAGTTTAACTTTCACATGGCCCCCACAGCCAACACCCTTGTCATCATTCTGTTACAGGCATTTCAAAGAAGTTGAAAGCAGCATGCTATCCCCTCTGGCTCATTTCCTAGGTTAGGTCAACTCTTAGGTGGCAATGCTTAAGCTCTGAGGGTCCCACACCAAAATGAGGCCTGCCCTCTTTTCATTTTTGGTTATGGGCTCACACTCCAGAATAGAAGGCAACAGCTTTCCAATTTACACCAAAAGGATGGAAGGAAAACTTAAGTGTCTGGATTGTTAAAGGCTAGACAACCTTTATTACTGTTGTTTATTCTTTCTAAGGCTCTGCTGGTGATAAGTGTGTGAACTTGCCCAAGACTCTACACCAAAGATGTGTCTTTTCTGCTCTGACCGGAAATTTTAGATGCAGAAGGAACTTTGGAGATCTGGCCCCGCAGGGATTATAAAATTATCTGGCGAAAACTCCACAAAGGACTAAAGGGGCAGGCCACCTGACACTAGGGAAGCCACTCACAGCAAGTCTGAGGTTTCCTTCCTTTATGAAGTCTTGTGTTCTAGCTTAAATTCAGGTCATGCAAATTTTGCAATTATTCAATGTATGCATGCTTATTTTCACACTAATTTTTTTTTTTTTTTGAGACAGAGTCTCGCTCTGTGGCCCAGGCTGGAGTGCAATGGCACGATCTCAGCTCACTGCAACCTCTACCTCTTGGCGATTCTCCTGCCTCAGCCTCTCGAGTAGCTGGGATTACAGGCATGTGCCACCATGCCCGGCTAATTTTGTATTTTTAATAGAGATGAGGTTTTGCCATGTTGGCCAGGCTGGTCTCAAACTCCTGACCTCAGGTGATCCACCCACCATGACCTCCCAAAGTGCTTGGATTACACGCGTGAGCCACCATGGCCGGCCTTAAAATAATTTTTTGTCTTCCATATTACCTGAGTAAAATTAAGGCTCCAATTAGATGTCTTAGGTTTATCTTGTGGTTTCACAAGTTCAGGCTCACCACTTAGCACTTCACTGCTATCTGGGAAGCAGAAATTTTGTCTCCCTCCTTCTCTTACAGACAATAACCTACCACTCAAATATGTTTGGTGACCTGACCAAAAGACATGGAGGCAGGCCAAGGCATAGAAGGTCAGGCCAGGTCTCCAGCCTCCTATATGGGACTCTCTGCCACTTTACATCCATCCAGTTCACAGGCACCCACAGCCATTCCGGAACTCATCAGGCAATGGTCAACCTAAAATCTGCCCACATATCTTCTCTATAGTGAGGGAGGTTTAGGTTGGTGAGTGTCCTCTCCCAAGCTTGAGGCAAGGCTCACAAAACGGAGAGCTAATTCTTCACTGGCTTTCAGAGCGCCGAAATCTCATTGGCTTTTGGAATATTTTGACATCTTCCCCACCCAGTAGGCACTTTGTCCCCATTCACGGTCATTTGCAAAAATTAAAAAGTACAAGCTGCTTAGTGGAGACAAGTCAGAGCCAGTATCATCAGCATCCCGAATCTGAAAATAAAACCAAACTCAATCTCCTCAGGGGAAAACTGTCAACTCAAACACAAGGCAGTTTAATTCAGAACTGTGTTGACCACTTTCTATCAACAGGCTTTCACAGCCATGTTATCTACTGGAAGGGCTACAGTAAATACTAAATATCTTAGCTGTGCATTTTATATTCCAAAGCAAAAGGAGAAAAGGGATCATGCTAATATAAAAGCTGTGTTTACAAATTCCCAGGGGCATCATATTCCTCTAAAGCAACGGTTCTCAACAAGGAGCAATTTTACTCCTCAGGGAACATTTGGCAATGTCTGGAGACATTTTTGGCTGTCACACCTGAAAGGGGGTGGGGGATGCTACTGGCACCTACTGGGTAGAGAGGCCAGGGATGCTGCTAACACCCTACGATGCACAGGCCAGCCCCACACAACAAAGAATCATCCAGCCCAGATGACAACAGTGCTGAGGACTGAGAAACCCTAAAATGTAGGAAGCAGGAAGAAGACTGGAGCAAAGTCACGAGTCCTAGTTCGTTCCCTGATAGGCTGCTCTGTCTGGACGCACCACTGGACCTCCCTGGGTCTCTGGTTCATTGTCACTAAACAGAGAGGTTGGCCTGTTTCGGAGGTTTTGCAACCCCTAGACGGAGTTCAACCATGAATTCTCCAGGGCTTAAAGGACGGCTGCTCTCCAGGATGGCAGCCACTGCCTTTCATCATACCTCCCCTGATCGGGGGCATTTTCCACCAGTTCTCTCAAAGCCCCATCACATTTCCTCTGGAAAAGGGAGCAATGCTAAAAGCAACTTCTTTCTCCATACCACCAGCCACCACGACAGTCCCTGGCAACCTCCCAGTCCACAGGAATGAGATGCAAGGAGTTCCTGGACTCTACAATCTCCTTCCAACCTAAAACCTATGATTCTATTCAGTCAACAAACTAAGGACAGACATGGAAGCGTCATTTCCAGCTCTATGTTCTGCTCTGCAGAAACGCATAAGCAGAAGAGAAAAAAAAAATGCTTTACAATAAAATTAAAAGAAAACAGCACAGCTGCAATTGCACTCAATGTACATATAAGAATTTTCCTTTTTCATAATACTTTGCAACCATAAAATCAGCTCACCATCCCATCTTAGGGGACAGACTTAGTATTAAAGCCATTGTTTCATGGATAGAGAAAACGTGCTACCACCTTGCCATTCCCAAAACCTTCTCCACTGGCTCCAGCTGTTTACACAGCTCCACGGAATACAACAACTTAGCTGAGAGGCTAAACCCCTCCACACACAATCCGATGGTCTCGAGAATGACAGAACACAGGGACTGTTTTACATGTAAAATTTTGACGTTCAGGAAAAGGAATATAACTGGCTGACTAGGGGAGAGGATTACGGTTTTAACTGCATCCATACAAGTATCATCACACTCATTCTCTGAAAGAGTCAGAGACAGAACCACTTCCCCAGCCCCGCTGCACAGGAATCCTATTATCTCCATCACACACCAAGCCACGGGTGGCAAGCTGGGATAGGGCGGCTAGGCCAAGGGGAGAGTAAGCAACAGCTTCCAGCAAAGAGAGAGAACCAGAGGAATATTCTAAGGCTAAAAGGAAACAGCACATACTACTGCTGCCAAGTAGAAGAAGTAAAGGGCTTAGCATATTTCATTTGCCTTAAAAACAACAACGAAAAAAAAAATGCACTCACCACAAGTTTCCCAAGTATATGCATCATCCATACACCAAATGAGAGAGGAAATCTAAAGATCATTTAAGGGAGGAAAAAAGACAAGCGAAAACTCTGAGTAATCACTCATGCACCTCCATAGTGCCCGTGGGCAACAGAGGGTTAACATCCCGGGGCAAAGTTTCCTCTCAGCAGTAGAAATCCGAAATCATCATAAAGATGCTGAGTGATTTAGTCATGAGCCCTCCCCTCAGCCATCAGAAGGAATGGCAAAAATGCAAAGTGAGTGCTGGGAGCCAGAACAATTTCATTTTCCTCCTAACTGTGCAAAGAATTTGCATTTAAAATGAGCATTTCAAGAATGCCCAATAGTTGGCTGCTAACATGAACAAGAATAAAAGTGATCCATCACCCGACAACACCAAAATTTTTTGCAATTACTTAATTGCAAAAAAAGTATTTGGGTACCCAGTAGACTGAAGAACACTTACGGCTAATTACATCTCACAAGTCAGGTGTCAGATTAACTTTTTTTTTTTAAATATACTTTAACTTCTAGGGTACATGTGCACAACGTGCAGGTTTTCACATAGGTACACATGTGCCATGCTGGTTTGCTGCAACCATCAACTCATCATTTATATTAGGTATATCTCCTAATGCTATCCCTCCCCCTCTCCCAACCCCACGATAGGCCCCGGTGTGTGATGTTCCCCATCCTGTGTCCAAGTGTTTTCGTTGTTCAATTCCCACCCATGAGTGAGAACATGGGGTGTTTGGTTTTCTGTCCTTGTGATAGTTTGCTGAGAATGATGGTTCCCAGCTTCATCCATGTCCCTGCAAAGGACATGAACTCTTCCTTTTTCAGGGCTGCATAGTATTCCATGGTGTAAAAGTGCCACATTTTCTTAATCCAGTCTATCATTGATGGACATTTGGGTTGGTTCCAAGTCTTTGCTGTTGTGAATAGTGCTGCAACAAACGTATGTGTACATGTGTCTTTATAGTAGCATGATTTATAATCCTTTGGGTATACCCAGTAATGGGATTATTGGGTTAAATGGTATTTCTAGTTTTAGATCCTTGAGGAATCACCACACTGTCTTCCACAATGGTTGAACTAATTTCACTCCCACCAACAGTGGTAGTGTTCCTATTTTTCCACATCCTCTCCAGCATCTGTTGTTTCCTGACTTTTTAATGATCCCCATTCTAACTGGAGTGAGATGGTATCTCATTGTGGTTTTCATTTGCATTTCTCCAGATAAACTCTTAAAATGCACTCACATCGCATTAACAAAAGGTAACAAGGAAACAAGGTACCTTCTTGGTGGCTAAGCTTCCCGAGAATCAAACTTTTATGCTTTCTATATCATAAGCTAAGTGAAATAGAGAAAAAAATTGGGAAATAAAGACCTGTCAATTAACAATGGTTCTCACCATTCATATCCAAAAACACAAAATTGCAGTTTGATTTCTGAAGGGAGGAAGAGATCCAGAGGGGAACACAGAGGTGGGGGGCGGGTCAGAAAGTAGGAAGTCAGTGGGTGGCTGCAGTCTTGCTCTGTAAGACGGACGGTTTCAAGAGTTTCATGAAAGACACAAGAGCCTTTTATCCTCTTTCCTCACTAATAAAAATGGAGGGTGAAAATACACACTAGAAAAACATCCAAAGAAGTTCAGAAAAGGGCTGCCAGAGGCGGGGGGGTTGGGGGAAAGGCAAGAGGTGCCCCTACTCTAACGGGGAATAAGTACACTGTGGCCATGGCCATCAGCCAGCTGCACAGCAAAGACGGAGCTCTAGAGAGTCTGGCGCTGTCCTTAGTGTCTCCTTCCACATCCTCCTCCTTATGGGGGTGGCAGTTCTGCGGTCAGGAGAGATCTTCCCCAGCACTAGACAATTTCCTAACAAGGGCATTTTCATTAAAGATGAGACACAAGGCAATGAACGAGGGAAAGAGAAATGGCCAGAGGATGCTGTCCAGCCTGCCTGTGGGTCTCACTCCCACCAGAGCCTCATACCACACTGGTTCTGGTTCTGGAAGCGAGACCCGGACCCCAGTTGGCAAGAGCCACACCCAGAGCGCGAGGCCATTTCCTCCTGCTCTGGTCTCTCATTGTTCAGCCTACAGCACTACCTCACTCGTCTCCTAAAAACAGGGGTCCCCTCTGGCTAACCAGACTTCCCTGCATCCCCAAGATGCTAACGTGCCTGGCACACTCTCAGCCTGGGAATCTGGACCCTCAGGGTCCAGGGAAGATGAGTCACTGGCTGAAAACCAGGAACCCAAGAGTAGTGCTGGTTTCCAAAACAGATGGCCCTGACAACGTGTCCAGCCAGTTCCCTCAAGTGGACAGCCCACCGGCCTTTCAGAAGACCCGGGGACTAACTGAGGACAGCATAAAGCAAAGTGCATGTTTCCTGGTCCTCTTCTGGGAGCTTCTGTGAAGCAGCCCACACTGATGCGCCGTCTTCCATCATTTAGTTTTTTTATTTATTTACTAATTTTTTATTTATTTATTTATTTTTGAGACAGAGTCTCGCTTTGTGGCCCAGGCTGGAGTGCAATGGCGCGATTTCAGCTCGCTGCAACCTCCACCTCCCAGATTCAAGTGATTCTCCTGCCTCAGCCTCCCAAGTAGCTGGGCTTACAGGCACGCGCCACCACACCTGGCTAAATCCTGTATTTTTAGTAGAGACTGGGTTTCACCATATTGGCCAGGCTGGTCTCAATCTCTTGACCTTGTAATCCTCCCACCTCGGCCTCCCAAAGTGCTGGGATTACAGGCATGAGCCACCGCGCCTGGCCTAGCTTATTTTGAAAAGTTCAGACAGACGGCCAGGCACGGTGGCTCACACCTGTAATCCCAGCACTTTGGGAGGCTGAGGCAGGCAGATCACCTGAGGTCCAGAGTTCGAGACCAGCCTGACCAACATGGAGAAACCCCATCTCTACTAAAAATACAAATTTAACCAGGCATGGTGGTACATGCCTGTAATCCCAGCTACTCCAGAGGCTGAGGCAGGAGAATGGCTTGAACTCGGGAGGCAGAGGTTGCTGTGAGCCGAGATCGTGCCATTGCACTCCAGCCTGGGAAACAAGAGCGAAACTCTGTCTCAAAAAACAAACAAACAACAAAAAAAAAGTACAGACAGACATAGCCCTTCCACTTGACTCCAACAATGAAAAGTTAAATGTCCCAGGCCATGACTTCATCAGTATGGATAGGGTCAGGCCAACAGTTAGTCACTCTGCGCTGACCACTCTTGAGCCAGCAGCAATTTCTGTGAGTGCTCCTGTGCACGCTCTTCCCCTTGCATGGAGTACTCTTCCCTAGACGCCTTTCACCTCGCAGCCTTGCTCTCATTCTTCAAGCCCTTGCTGAAATGTCGACTCTTAAGAGACCATCCAGAACAGCTACCCCTCTCCCTCTACTACACCTTGCTTGCCTGGTTTCTGCTCTCACTCCAGGGCCTAAGCCAGAGCCTGGCCCACAGTGATGCTCAGTAACTATTTACTCAGTAAATGAATGCACTAGGAAAAGCAAAGCAAACACATCTAAATACTACGTCTAGGTATAACCCCATCTGTGTCAAAGGCATAAATAACATTATTCACATTGCTCTAAACATCACAGCCAGAGTCTGGAAACTGCCTACATGCCTATGTACAGAAGAATAGATACATAATATGAACAAAATGAATACCATACTATGACAAGAATGACAGACCCACAACTCACACGAAGAGAAGATGGAAGCAAATCTCACAAACATCATGTTGAACAAAACCAGAAACAAGAGGACGCACTGGGCAGGTCCATTTATATTAAGTTCAAAAACAGGCAAAACTGGCCAGGCACAGTGGCTCACACCTGTAATTCCAGCACTTTGGGAGGCCGATGCAAGCGGATCACGAGGGAGTTCAAGACCAGCCTGGCCAATATGGTCAAACCCCATCTCTACTAAAAAATACAAAAATTAGCCGGGCATGGTGGCATGCGTCTGTAGTCCCAGCTCCTTATGACTGCGGGAAGGCGGTGGGTGCACCAGCAGGGTATCAGGGGTCTTCTGAAGTACTAATCGGGTTATTTCCTGAGCTGGATGCAGGTAACACAGGTGAGTTCAGTTTGTGAAAATTCATCAAATCATCCATTTATGATTTATGTTCGTTTCTCTATGCTGTATTTCAACAAAACATCATTGCAAAGAGAGAAAACATGTCTGAAATAAACATGGAATTCTTATTTTTCTTAATAAAGCCAGCTGAAGATTGCTGTCCATCACGAAGACTGGCACCTGACATAGAGCTTCCCTTGGATGAGCAGCACACAACACCTGCCTCTTCGCACAAGACCACATGGCTAGTTATTCGGGTGAGGTGTGAACACATCAAACACACCCCGAAGCTGAAACCTGCTAGGACACATGGCTGGCTGCTACAATCTTCTTCCCCCTTTGCAGCCCTATAAAGTATGAGTCCCGATAAATATGAGTGGCTTTAAATGGAAACAGGTGGTAGGAATGTCACTGCCTGAGGCTGAGGCAGCACCTGGGCAGACATCTGAAGCCGCAGCTCTGCTCAGAGCCTACAGAGTTGAGGTCCTGGATCACACCAGAGCGGGGAGAAGAACAATCATGGCTGACCTGCTGCCTCTTTCTAGTAATTTCTTCCTTTTAAGTTATGTCATGAAAATTGATTATTCAAGGGGAAAATCCTCTCGGAGGCAAGGTCAAAAAACTACATGAGTAACAAAGCAATTGCTTTGGCTAAGCTTTGGCTCACTCCAAAGCTTAGGACCTCAGACACTAAGTGGCCCCAAGCCAACTGTGACCCAAAAAACAAGCCCCTGGAAAAGGATCACATTCAGCAGGAGGAAAGAAAAAAAACTAAAGCCTGCCCCAGGACACCTACTAAGACTCAACTCAAACTAAAGGGCCCAGACAAGTGTTGGCTGGATGTTGTCAACCTGAAAAATAGAAGTTCAGACTTGACTTGCCTAGCACACCTGCTCGCATTCATTCACACACTCATACACATAGGCATGCACACTTTCCTATTCAAACTCCAGTCAATTTTCCTCTGTCATAAAGTTTTAACTGACTAGGATGTTCAGGGCTTGGGGAATAGTATAAAGGTATCATTACTGATTTATAAGACACAACCCCTTTCAAAATAAAGTACATTCTTATTTTGTCATCCTATTCATACTCTGCCTCACAGGGCAGACAACAGCAGACAAACTGATCTCCATTTTACTTAAAAAAAAAAAAAAAAAGAAAGAAAGAAAAAACGCCGGGTGCATTGGCTCATGCCTATAATCCCAGCACTTTGGGAGGCCAAGGTGGGCGGATAACAAGGTCGAGAGCGAGACCATCCTGGCCAACATGGTGAAAGCCCGTCTCTGCTAAAAATACAAAAAATTAGCCGGGCATGGTGGCGGGCGTCTGTCGTCCCAGCTACTTAGGAGGCTGAGGCAGGAGAATAACTTGAACCCAGGAGGCGGAGGTTGCAGTCAGCCAAGATTGCGCCACTGCACTCCAGCCTGGCGACAGAGTGAGACTCCATCTCAAAAATAATAATAATAATACAGATTCTACTGCTTTCCACATAGAGCTAGTGCCACATAAACCAGCAGACCCCTGAAATGGAGGTTTAGCCACTAACAGCCTCCCCTCCTTAGGTCTGCTAGCCACCAGAGAGGAGGGCAGAGGTAGGAGAGGGATGCAAAAAGGAAGAAATGCAGATTAAGCAAGCTGGGACTTGCAAGGAGAGTCGCACTCAAGCCCTGCATCGCCCTTGAGTTTTTTATTTTTATTTTTATTTTTTTTGAGACAGGGTCTCATTCTGTTGCCCAGGTTGGAGTGCAGTGGTGCCATCATGGCTCACTGCAGCCTTAACCTCTTGGACTCGGGTGACCCTCCCACCTCAGCCTCCGGAGTAGCTGGGACTATAGGTGTGCAACATGACGCCCAGCTAATTTTTTTTTTGTAGAGATGAGGTTTTGCCATGTTCCCCAGTCTGCCCCCTCAAGATACTTCTTAATTAAGTATCTTCAAGAGGAATCTCTCCCTCCTAGAGGTTTGTGAGACACTCCAGGAATGGCAAAGGAAAACCATGACCACCAGCAACACCTCTTTATTAACAAGTCATCAGTGTGCCATCTCTCATTAGGCCCAGCTCAGAAGGAGAAACTGGAAAGGCACAAGGAGCCAAGTCGCCAATGTGCAAGATTCCAAATGTACTATTTCTAACACCCATCTCAAGGAATCAGGGAGAGGCAGCAGGCAGCAGGGGTGGAGGGTGACCCCACCTGACCCTTAACATGGAGAGACACTGGAAAAAAGGCCTGGGCACAAGAGTAAGCCTTGTCCCCACTGGCCATCGCTACATAAGCCCTCACTCCCACCAATGAGATGCCCACGCCACTGCAGAGGTGCGCTCTGAGAGCCACCAGCAATAGAGGCTCTATTGTTGACTCATGCGAAAACTTCAGAATCCCAAGAAAGAGACGCCAAGGCCTAACAACAATGGATGAGAGACCATTGATCAGACCTGACCATCAGGTCACTGTCAACTGAAAAACATTTTTTTTCCCGTTTTCTGGCAGAGTTTCTTCCAAACTATCCCAAACTTCCAAAACATGGCTAATTACATAAGGTAAATGAGTCATGACAAATGACACTAAGGAAAAACCGCAAGAATCCATTCTAGGTGCTCAATGCAGGAGATGACACAGGAGAGGGAACCTGAAGCCGAGCAGTGAAGTGGGCAGAATGGGACTTCATGCTCCCTCCAGCCCCCAGGACTCCCTCACCTGCCAACCAGCTCCTACACAGGTGCAGCATTTTTGCCTGTGCACCCTCCTGCACTCCTCCCCTCCTGGCCATGGCTTTATCATCTAGACACATGGAAAACCCCAACACAAAGCAGCCAGCTCCCTGCCTTGCCACCAGAATGCGGTCCCTCTCTCCCAGCAAGAACTCTCCCTGGGTCACTGGAAAAGGCACTTCGGCCACTGGAGGTCTGACACCCAAGGAAGATGGGACCCAGTTCCTCTGCAGTCACCAGCCTCTGCCTTAAAGAATCTGCAGTTTGAAAATCTCCAACAACCCCTGCTATGAACTCAATCATGTCCCCTCCAAACTCCTATGCTGAAGCCCTAACCCCCAGGGGGATGGTGCTGGAGACAGGGCCGTAGGGAGATAACCAGGTTTAGGTGAGGTCATGACGGTGGAGCCTTCATGATGGGGTTAGTGCCCGGTTACGAGAAGATGCCAGAGAGCCTGCTTGTGCACGCACGCTCACACGCTCTCACGCTCTCGCTCTGTCATGTGAAGACGCAGCCAGAAGGCAGCTGCCTGTAAACCAGGAAGAAGGCCCTCACCAGAACCCAACCATGCTGATCTCAGACTTCCAGCCTCCAGAACCGTGAAAAAATTTCTATTGTTTAAGCCACCCAGTCCACAGCATTTTGCAATGGCAACCTGAGCTAATACCTTCCCCAGGGAGATTCCCCTTGACCAAGAGTAGACAAGCCCCCACAGGCAAACTAAACAGTGTGTCAAACATTCACAGCTTGTAAAAAGCAGCTTGGGAGGCATGACGCCCTACTGTCAAATTCTCCCCCACCCTGAATTCCCCATCCCACAGCTTGGTGGCCTAATGTCAGAATGTCAAGGAGCCTTGAACCCCCTCCTTTTCTGCCACAGGGCAGCAGAAGGGGACAGCGCCAGGGAGAACCTGTGCAGTGAGATAACGGATGGAACAGTAAGCCCCAGGAAACAGAAATGGCCACAGAACCTTTGTACTTGTAGTCTCAGGGAGATCAGAGTCTCTGAAAGCATACTAACTATGTGACAAGCCCTCATTCCCAACCTCAACACTGGGAATCTAAAATTAGCCAGAGAAAGAGTCTACTCAGCTCTGTGTCTCCTACACAGGCCCTGATAAGTGTCACTACCTCCTTTGGCAATAGCTTGTCTTGTGAGTGCTATAAATACTACCTCAGCCTACCCAATGTGAATTATGAATACCAAGAATCATTTCAGGGTTTTCAGGCACTGGCTATGTGACAGGGGTATCAAATTCAAAGTCGCCTGCACAAGACACGTACCCAGGGAACACATAAATCCCTCAGGTCCAACCCTGCATTTTAAACAGTGGGGAGGACTCACTCAAGAGCACCTCCACCTTCCCTGCGGCTGAGGCTGCAGCTGCTACTGCTGCAGCTCTGAAGAGCTGAGGAAACGGTTTTCACCTTTTGTCAAATTGCTAGGAAGTAGGAAGCTGAGAGAGATGAGAAGCTTGAGATTACAGAAAAGGACAAAAAGGAGTTTGGCCTTCTTGGATATGTAGATCCGGCTCAGAGCTTTCCAGTGAAGAGGACCTTGGAAAAGGAAGGCTGGAGAAGCAGTAGGTACTCCCCCGATGATCCAGGGCTGTTACTTGTCACTAGTCCCCTTGGGGGCTTGATCCAATAAGGTTCTTTTTTTTTTTTTTCTTGAGACAGAGTCTCGCTCTGTCGCCCAGGCTGGAGTGCACTGGCGCCATCTCGGCTCACTGCAAGCTCCGCCTCCCGGGTTCCTACCATTCTCCTGCCTCAGCCTCCTGAGTAGCTGGGACTACAGGCGCCCGCCACCACACCCTGCTAATTTTTTTTGTATTTTTAGTAGAGACAGGGTTTCACGGTGTTAGCCAGGATGGTCTCGATCTCCTGACCTTGTGATCCGCCCACCTCAGCCTCCCAAAGTGCTGGAATTACAGGCGTGAGCTACCATACCGGGTCAAAGGTTCTTTTTTTTTTTTTTTTAAGAGTCTCACTCTGTCACCCAGTAGGCTCTTAATAGATGTCTGTAGATTGAATTTCAGTTTTTTGGGTTTCTGGGGTTCACAACTGCAGACCCCTAACCCCCAGGAGCAAGGCCAGCTGCACTGGTCTGCAAAACCAAAGTGTCAGCCAGACTCCCCGCACCTGGCCGAGAGGTAAAGCTCAGGCACAGGGAACAGGTGGAGGAGTAATGGCTCCGAGGTCAGGATGCTGGGGAATGGAGATGTGTGTCAGAGTCAAGAGAGATAGCAGAGGGGGGCTGGAAAACAGCCCATCAAGGCATATGGAGTCCCAGAGGCAAAAGGGAGAGAGGGTGTTAGAGGATGATAAGCAGTGAAACGTGATGGGCAGCCCCAAGCAGGGCACCTGGGAACAAACTGTGAGATCTGGCCACCAAAGGGTTGCTGGAGGCCTTCCAGAATGGCGTTCTGGCATAGTGGTAACCGCAGAAGTCCATGAGGAGGAACAAGATATAGGTTACTCTTTCTAAAAGTCAACAGACAGCTAGGCCAGTGGTTAAAAAAACAAACAAACAAAAACATTGCTCCCCATACAGTGTGGCGCCCCAGTCTTTTAACAATCCCTGTGCTATCTGCCTTTCTCCCACTGTGCTGTCCCATCTTTTTGTCTTGGTTCATTCAGTCTCTCCTGTCCAGAACATCATCTCCCACTGGCTTTTTGACATTCTGCAGATTGCTGAAGGCATGGCTGAAGTGCACCTCCAGGAACCCCTTCCCGAGTTCCCCATCACATCCCCTCCATCGGGTACCTCTCTCCTGACCTGGAAACTGCAATATTGCCGACCCACACACTCCTGCAGGCAGAGTCGGGGACTCACTGCCTCTGTATCACTCTCAGGAGGCACCACAATCTTTTGCCCACGACAAACCCTCAAAAAAGGGGAGTCCATTGAATACAGTGGTTTCCTTTAAAAACAGTTACTTATTTTTCTCCCTCCTTTGCTCAAATTCCTTGTGCTTAATAACGGACATAACTGCCCACCACAAAACCCCTGTGTCCAGTATTTCACAAGTTTGATTCTGCCAGCCCCCCAGAGGGAGGAAAAGTGAGGAATAAGCTGTGTGGAGGGACCTGGGACTGGGGGGATGACAGTGTCTATCTCTTCTCTCCCCACCTGCCCCGATGTCACAGGGTCGGCAGAAGGCAGGGTCTTGGAAAGAATGCTCTAGAAGCCATCCGAAAGAGTTCAGTCCCTGCTAGGCTACTCTGGGCCACTCCTCTAAAGGGCTGAAAGAAGCCAGTTTTCCAGTGTCTAAGGCAAACTAAGGAACTGGACCTATCTGCTCAGAACTAAACCCTCCCTCTTGCCCATGCCCTTGCCCTCTCCCTCACCCCCTGTGTCAAGCTGAACTCCTATGGAGACGCGCCAGAGGGGCACTCACGGAAGGGATGGGGCACAGGGGCCTGTGCTGCACCCCACTTCCTGAAACACATGCTCTAAGGCATCTGCCAGACATCCCACCTAAATGTGCAGACCTAAAATAATCCC
The DNA here is from genome assembly GCF_000951035.1 of Colobus angolensis palliatus. Taxonomy (NCBI): domain Eukaryota; kingdom Metazoa; phylum Chordata; class Mammalia; order Primates; family Cercopithecidae; genus Colobus; species Colobus angolensis. Next base: position 9,200,937 of record NW_012115043.1, read on the forward strand.
AGATAATAATGACCAGACCTAAAAATAATCCCATACCCCATGAGGGTGCCCCCACCTGGCATCCCAAAGTTCTCACAGAGAACCCAGCCAGAGAACCAGCAGCCCTGCACAAGACGGCCCTCAGGTCCCAATCATCCAAGCCCCAACCAGACCCCTCCAGTGAGTCTGGAAGCAAAAGCACTGGGCATTAAAATGTCAGGGCCTGGCCTCCCGAAGTGCCCCCTTGCCTCTTCCTTCCCTTTCTGCCTCCTTCCCGCACAAACATTTGCTGGACGACTGCTCTATAAACTGACATCAGTGGAAAAGAAACATCCGGAGTACAATCCGAGTTGAGTCATTAAACATCACAGAATCCCTTAGGGGAAGCAAAAGGCCAAACTGAGCCACTCAATGCTAGGGTTTCAAAACCCCAAAATAAAGCATGTCTACCACTGCTCTGAAGGGAGCATCACATGTGCCCATCTCCTCCGAGCCACAGGGGCCCTTGTAGCAGGCAGCCACTCACACTCCTGCACGGGTGGCCAGGGGTCAGCCACTGGCACCTGGGGGTGGGCCCGGCCTGTGGACAATAGCAGTGAAACTGATTTTTATCCACCCACCCACCGGCAGCTGCAGGAAGGGCTCACACTGTTTGCAAACCCGGAGAACTATCATTTTATGTCCTCCAAAACACCGAGGAGAAAGCAAACCAGTCACAGGAACCTAGACTCAAAGAGGAGGAGGTAAGTGAAAACCAGCCACACAGAAAATGCAGAGGGGTTCAACGCTGGCCTGACTTACTCAGGGCAGACGCTTTGCATCCGTTGTGTTTTTGTTGAATTCTCACACGGGGGGCTGATTCAAAGTACCACCACAAAATAAACTCGAGGACAGCTGACTATTAAACAGGAAGGGACAAGAGGGAAACTTGGAATCAACTTTCAATTACTCACACTACTTAAAACCACCTCTCAGCAGCTGGTGCAATCAGTCAGCAACATAAACCATGGCCAGGGGCAGATAAGCAGCTGGATCTGGGTAACTCTTCAAGAACTGCCCTCCTTCAGTCCCTGCTATCAGTCAGGTAGCCCAGCACCTGCAGAGGAAGAAAGGGTCTTGTATTAGAGCACGCTTTTGGCACCTGCCATGTGCAGATCATATTCTCATTAGCCAGTACTCGCTGCTTGTTTCTCTGAAGACACAAATGACAGGAGTCTATGTAGCTACTTTCCAATCCTATTTTTAGGATCCAAGTTAATATTCTATCAAAAAAAAAAAAAAAAGTAGGTTGACAATGCCAAATGGCCTCTCTCTCTGCACCACCAAATCTACCCGTCTCTCAAAATCTTTCTAGCCAACTGCATGCCCTTTTACCAATGAGCTGCTTTATTGTGTGTTCACCGTTGGATCACCCAAATTTAGCAAGCAAAAATGCAGGAAATCTAGTTAAACTTGCATTTCAGGTAAACCACAGATAATTCTGCAGTGTAAGTATTTGCCATGCAATCTTTGGAAGATACTTATACTATAAATGATAGACTGCTTATCTGAGATTTAATTCACCTGGGCAGCCTGTATTTTCTCTGGCAACCCTGCTTCATCTTCATTCCAGAGAAAACACTAAATCCCTAGAACAGCTGGAAGCAAACTTCTAGAGCCTCCAGCTGCCAGCCCATTCTACACAGAGGATTAGGTAAAGCAGTACACTGACCCCGCCACTCTGGGCAACAAGGGCAGGCAGAAGGGAGCAGGAGGATTGCCTCCAAAGGAGAGGCAAGTCCCTTCTCCCCTTCTTAACTTACTGGACTTACTCAAAATATCGACACAGGAAAATGTGAACTTAAACAAATGCTGTATGATTCCACTGATTGAGGACCTAGAGTAGTCAAAATCATAAAGACAAAGTAGACTGGTGGTTGCCAAGGGCTGGAGGGAAGGAGGATGAGTGGTAATGGGCAGTTTCAGTGTTACAAGATGAAAGAGTTCCGGAGATGGATGGTGGTGATGCTGCCCAGCAATGTGAATGAACTTAATGCCACTCAACTATACACTTACAAATGGTTAAAGTAGTAAATTTTATGTTATGTTTATTTTTACCACAATGTGTTCTTAAACTTTCAATTTCCTTCTCATTTCCAGCTTAGCCAGCTCTTTCCCTCTCTTGTGTCTACTTCATCTCTAACTTCATGGAATAGGTATCTACTGAGAACCTTACACAATGCAAAAGGAAATCAAATCAGCAGGATACAAATGAAATGCAAGGAAGGCCAGGGCAGAGGGAGGAGCAGGTTTGCAGCCAGGGAGTACATTTCGCAAGCCCGCCTGGCTCCCGTCTGTCTAGGCCTCGGGGCTCCCTGCAGAAGCACCCTCACAACCCCACTATTCTTTCACCCTTGGTGCATCCTAAGGGCCTTGGCATCACCTCATGCTCAGCTCTAAGAAATGATCCAGGACCAGAACCCCATAGGCAATGAAGTTTGTCTCCACAGGCGCCAGGGAAGCCTCGGGGCTGGAGGACACATGGTCTCTGCAGTTAGAATCACCCTTTGCCCAAGAATATCAACACGTACATACACACACACACACACCCCACTTCTGACTCTGGAGACCCCTAAGCAGACATCATGTCACATAAATATATGATCTAAAACTGCAGGTCGTCTGCCTTGGAGGGTGTTTGACACAAAACAAGACTTGGGGCACTCTAGCCACGGCTCTGACACGTACCATCAAAAGAGAAAACCGAGTCAAGGGCAGAAAGCATTCCTGAAGCCCGTGGACCTCGGCAAGGCCCAAAAGCTAGTTGAGGACAGCAGCAAAGGCTCCCTCACCACAGTCCTGGTCAATCCCTGGCCAGGTAATCAGGGTTATGGAGCCAATTCCTCTTTTCTTTTTATGAGATGGAGTCTCACTCTGTCGCCCAGGCTGGAGTGCGATGGCACCATCTTGGCTCCCTGCAACCTCTGCCTCCCGGGTTCAAGCGATTCTCCTGCCTCCGCCTCCTGAGTAGCTGCGACTACAGGCACACACACCACCATGCCCAGCTAATTTTTGTATTTCCAGTAGAGATGGGGTTTCACCACGTTAGCCAGGATGGTCTCGATATCCTGACCTCGTGATTCACCCGCCTCAGCCTCCCAAAGTGCTGGGATTACAGGCGTGAGCCACCGAGCCCAGCCCAGTCAACTTCTCTTAAGAATCCAGATTCTCTCGGCCGGGCGCAGTGGCTCAAGCCTATAATCCCAGCACTTTGGGAGGCCGAGACGGGCAGATCACGAGGTCAGGAGATCGAGACCATCCTGGCTAACACGGTGAAACCCCCGTCTCTACTAAAAAACCAAAAATACAAAAAACTAGCCGGGCGAGGTGACGGGCGCCTGTAGTCCCAGCTACTTGGGAGGCTGAGGCAGGAGAATGGTATAAACCCCTGAGGCAGAGCTTGCAGTGAGCTGAGATCCGGCCACTGCACTCCAGCCTGGGCGACAGAGCAAGACTCCGTCTCAAAACAAAAAGAATCCAGATTCTCCTTGGCAGCCCTTACTTGCCCACCCAACCCTGACCTGGCCAGACTGCCACAACTAGCCCCTCACACCTTGCCCTAGACACATGGAGCAGTCTGCAGACTCCAGGGGCTAGCAGTGGGGCTGTGGTACGCATGGCCCTTAGAATCACATCAGTGTGCCCTGGTCCTCTCCTGGACTCTGCTCTGGGTCTGCAGTAGTGCCCAGGAATCTTCAAATTTAGCAAGAACCAGGCAGGTCAGACACAGTGGCTCACACCTATAATCCACTAAAGCACTTTGAGAGGCCAAGGTAGGAGAATCACTTGAGGTCAGGAGTTCAAGAACACTCTGGGCAACATAGCAAGACCTCATCTCTACCAAAAAAAAAAAAAAAAAAGACCACTCCAGGCAATTGTAAAGGCAGGCATCCTCAGACCATACATTAAAAGAACAAGAATGGAGAAACAACATTTGAGCTAAAAGAAATAAATAAAATAAATAAAAATAAAAAGATACATAGATATATATAGATATATCTATATATATGCCAGGCATGGTGGCTCATGCCTATAATCCCAACACTTTAGGAGGCTGAGGTAGAAGGACAGCTTGAGCCCAGGAGCTCGAGACCAGCCTAGGCAATATTGCAAGGCCTCATCTCCACAAAATTAGCTAGCTAGGCATAGTAGCACACAGGAGCTAGTACTCAGCTACTCAGGAGGCTAAGGCAGGAGGATCTCTTGAGCCCAAGAGGTGGAAGCTGCAGTGATCAGTGTTCATGCCACCACACTCCAGCCCAGATGACAAAGTGAGACCCCATCTCAAACACACACACACACACACACACACACACACACACAGGATGGGGGCCACTTAATGATGTAGGGCAATACTCACAGATGTTAGGTTAAAAAAAAAGCTGAATCCCCACTGTACCTCCTACAGGGGACTATCTATGCTGAATATGTATTTACATACAAGTTCAACCCGTGCCCGAGTTAACGAAAGGATAAGCTTATACACGGTGACTCGGATACACCATCGGCTTCTGGATTTGCCTCCTTGCTAGGCTTCAGATATCACACTCCAGTGCACAAGCAACAACAATTCCCCGCTCATACTCCATCCAAGGGTAGGATCTAGTGGTTGGTGGGGAGAAGAGCATTTCAGGCAAGGAGTCTGAGTAAAAGCCAAAAGGTGAAGACTCTACTGAGACCCACACTGAGAGGTCAGCCTGGAAGCTGAGAGAGCCTGGAAGCCAGAGGAGAGATTCTGCAGGAGACAGTAGAAAACATTAGGAGAGTAAGTTGGGGTCCAGGTACAGGGGGCAGCTGGGAGCTACTGAAGATTTGTGAGCAAGAGAGTGATAGTGGCAGAACTCCACCAGGAGCCCAAATTCTTTTACAACCAGGACAGACAAGAAACAGCAAGAAGGAAGCAAGGGGGAAGTTGTGATTTCAGAAAATAAAGACAGAAAATCACGGAACCATGCACTTTTGATTGTGAATGCCAAGCCTGGAAATATGGCTACTTGCCAACTTTCTCTTGTCCTTTCTATGCATAGCTTTGGCCAAGGTTCTGTTGTTGTTTTCTCAAAGACAGGGTTTGGCTCTGTCACCCAAACTGGGGTGCAGTGGCTTGATCATAGCTCACTGCAGCCTCAACCTCCTTGGGCTCAAGCAATCCTCTCACTTCAGCCTCCCAAGTTGCTGGGACTACAGGCCACGTCCAGCAATTTTTATTTTTATTTTTTTAACTTCTGGGCTCAAACAACCCTCCTGCCTTGGCCTCTCAAAGTGCTGGGATTACAAGATGAGCCACCACGCCCAGCCTGTTTTTAAAGGGGAATTTGGCCCTGGAGGGACAGTGATTCTCCACACTAGAGCAGTCCTGATGCAAAAGGTGCTGCACAGGAATGTTAAACTTTCCTGCCCTCTGCCAGCTCATCTACTGGGCTATCAAGTAGCTACTGCAGCCCCAAGGATCTTAGCAGAGGAGAGAGGAACAGGAAGAAAGCACTCCAGCATCAGGACCAAACTCTGACAAAGACCCTCCCCTAGAAACAAAAGATCTGGGTCATGCGTAAGACTTTTCAAGATCTATGCATGGAGGAATTATAGTCCCAGATACCCCTCCCCATAGCACTCACCAATCCATTTGGGTCCCCTCCTCTTAAGACTTGCTGCATCGCCAGGGCTTCTGTTGATGAGTTAAGCCACTTCATTTCAGGTTTTGAAAACTAATGCTCTCTGACATGTTATTTTTCCTGCTGCCAAGGAGTTTAATACCCAGCATTAACTATTTTATATTAAAATCAGTTATGATTTTTACTACACATCAAAGCTCATTTTCCCCTAAAACTGCAAAGCTGAGATACCACTAAGGAATGCAAAAGGAGTAAGAAGCCAGTTGCCCTGCAAAATTGTGCAACTAATGCCCTCTGAGGAAAAAAGAAGCCCCCTAAACAAATAAAGAAGAAACTCTGAAGAGCATGCTCTGTAGTAGTTTTCTCCTGATAGAATGAGCTGCACTTTAATATTTTAAACTAGGTCAGTACATGAGTTCTGATGCTGAGCTTTAAAAGGACTTGCTTGCTTCAGATTTGGGATAACATACTAGTGAATCTAGAGACTGCTCCGTGAATGACTATTCCTAACAACCAAAGCTTATTTCTAACATTTTGTATCTCAGTTAAAACAAACCTCAGCATTTCTCTCTGTGATTAAAAATAAGCCACACCACAGGATTACAAGGTCAATGTCTTTCCCTCCCGCTGCATGTCAAGTGTTCTCGCCCTTAAAAGTAATAAACCTGGCATCCCTCTGTAATAAATAATTCCACACGGGTTTTAGAAAAGCAGCACATGACAGAGAGGGTACTGGAGGAACAGCAAACACACAACAGAATAAACCGAATCCAGAGGTGAAGCTCCTTCAGCCTGCCCAGTGCAAGCCTCTTTCCTCCTTGGATCCTTCTAATATGATCATGCATTTCTACAACTACATTTGCAAATGAGCGACTCAATAACTGATACCTAATTCTGTAAAGCAATGGGATGTACTTGTTCAAGGGAAGCTATATGGAATTAGGCCCTTAACAACTGGGAATCCTGTTACTCCTCAGTGCTGTGGACTGGAGCCGATAGTACATAGATCGCCCAAGCCTTCCCCAGGGCAATTGAGAGGATCCAGTGAAATTTAATGTAAGGAGGCGCTATGCAGGCTCCCTGGGCCCAATCAGAGCCATGCTGCTTCTGCTCCAAGTTCGTCCCCTACATCCAAGGACTTGGGACCTGTTGGAAATACAGATTCCTGGGCTCCTCATCGGAGGATTCTGCATCAGTGGCAGCCAGCCCTCGGCCAGCCTTTGGAAGCTCAGTCCTGGCCCACTCACAGTGAGGAAATAGCCAAGTTCTATTCTGTTGTCACAAGCACCTCATGGTAGCCTGTCAGACTGAGCAAGCCTAGGAATTGGCTTGTAATGGGACATAGCAGGAACAAAACCAGAAATGCACATGAGTGAGTGGGGTGGGGCCCGAGCGCCCTTCATAGCCTCTGGGGATTTCGAACCTTGGGAGAAAAGTTAACTCTGGGCCGGGCGCGGTGGCTCACGCCTGTAATCCCAGCACTTTGGGAGGCCAAGGGGGGGCGGATCACGAGGTCAGGAGATTGAGACCATCCTGGCTAACATGGTGAAGCCCCGTCTCTACTAAAAATACAAAAAATTAGCTGGGCATGGTGGTGGGCGCCCGTAGTCCCAGCTACTTGGGAGGCTGAGGCAGGAGAATGGCGTGAACACCCGGAAGGCGGAGCTTGCAGTGAGCTGAAATCTTGCCACTGCACTCCAGCCTGAAAAAAAAAAAAAAGAAAAGAAACTCTGTCCAAGGAGCACTTCCAGGAAAAAGACTGAGCCTCAGAGATTTTGAAGTGTGAAGCATCCACCACTCCATTCCATTCACTTGTCTCACAGCTCAGCCACATGCTGTTTCCAAGTGCTCCTCCCAGGCTCTCCCTCTGTGCAAACCCACCCCAACATTCTGGACCCACCACCTCGTAAAACTTTCCTTGGCCATCCAGGCTGAAACTACCTCTCTCACCTTAAACTTCTAATACACTTAGCACCAAAACCAGCTTCCCAAATTGCACTTCATTCAATTAGTGAATAGTTCCTCATTAAAAAAAAAAAAAAAAAAATTAAGGGCTTCTTGAACAAAGTCTGGCAAACCAAAGATTATGCAGCTATGCATTCATTATGGAGATTAATTTATTAAAGGCCTCAAGAAGGTTTTAATAAATAAACTGTTTAATTTTGTTTGACCCAACATTTTCTAAACTCCACTGACCTAAAAACCCATTTGTTCAGGAAGCCCTATTAACTTCTTGCAGAACTGATGATCCATGTTAGAGTTTGGGAAATGCTGATCTATTCCATTCATCTAACAACTAATTATGGCATGTCTGACTTGAATGGTTATTTAACCTTATGTTCTTTAGCTCTGGGTGTATTTACATATTATCTTAAGTAGAATATTCATTTGAGCTAGGAGCATTTCTTACATGTCTTTGAACACCCTACAGCCCCCAGTCCAGCCCTTGTAGAGGTTCTGAATACACAGATTGATTTGAAAGTATTAGATCCAACGGTAAAAATCACAGATGTGTCTTAGAATGCAAAAAGTGTTTAAAATCACAGCGATCAAGTTCCATTCACTTTTTATATAAGAAAACTGAAGTCCAGAGATATAAAATAGATCATCCAAAGTCACAAAAAAGTCAATAGTAGAACCATGACTAGAACCAAGACCCAAGTCTTCTGACCCACTAGCTAGTGTTCCTTCTGTGATTTAAATAAGCCTTACTCTTCTAGACTCCAGCTGGTTTTCCAGCAGATAAAGGAATCTAAGGTATTCTAGTGATCTGAATCACAGGCAGTAGGACAGAGGCAGACCAATTACAAGGAATTAAAATACAAAAAGAAGACCCAAGCTCTGCTAAAATGGCAGTTAGGCACTCTGAAGATTCCAGAATGCTTATTAGGAGTTTAAGACTACAGAGCTCAGTATCAAGAATATCAAGAAAGGGCCAGTAGGCGATGGCTCATGTCTGTAATCCCAGCACTTTGGGAGGATCCCTTGAGCCCAGGAGTTCGAGATCAGCCTAGGCAACAGAGTGAGCCCTCATTTCTACTAAACATTTAAAAATTAGCTGGGCATGGTGGCATGTGCCTGTAGTTCCAGCTACTTGGGAGGCTGAGGTGAAAGGATTCTTTGAGCCCAGGAAGTCGAGGGTGCAGTGAACTGTGATTGGGCCAATGCACTCCATCCTCGGTGACAGAGCAAGACCCTGTCTCCCCCAGGACCCACTCTCAAAAAAAGAAAATCAAATACTGACGTTTGTAATTTGTATAGCTGAGTAAGACACTTGACTGACTTTTTATTGGAATATCACATTAATAGTTTCAGCATTTTACTTCTCAGACAGCTACATTTATGTTTACTGATACAATATATGTAAGGCCTGATTATATTCAAACAAATGCTACTTAAGGATGTGTGTGAGCACCAGTGTATTATGCATGTGAGTCACTGTTTGTTCCTAAAGAGTTCCAATGATGAAACTATGATACCTCTTATTCCTCCACCAGTCTAAAAGTATCATGAGATAAACTCTAACATATATAGCATATACGTTAGAGTTGCTTGGGGGCAGAAGGAAAGGAAGTTGTTATTTGCTAATACAGATTCAAGACCTCCAAAGGTGGAGGTGGAGGTGAAGGTCACTGTGATGCCACAGGTGATTCCCATCCACAGGCAGGGATAAGAACGACTGCTCTGGAGGCCTGGGGTCAGTTGGGTCACACCTGCAGATGCTGCAGCCTGGGCACTTCAACAGCTCCAGTTCTATCTTAAAGATCGATTCTGCTAACAAGGCCTCCCTGACCCCTGGTATCCCCAAGCCTGGTATTCTCTCTCCTGCCCAGAACTTGACCTGGATAGCTGACACTGAGCATTTGCCTGGTAACTCCATGGTCATGATACATAGTAACTGTAATTTTGTTACAGCATAGTGGTTCTTTGTACTTTTAGTTCATCAGTAAGGCCCAGTGGCTCTCAACCAACCCCCAAACATACACATGCACCAACACTGCAGATGACAGGCAATGCTGCACAACCCCACATGCCTTTGTCAGCATCCAACACCATATGCACCCCAGCAACAGCTGGCTCTGCTTCTAGCCCTCCTGCCGCACTCAGTAAAGCACTTTGGAATTCATACATGGGAAAAGCAATAATACAATAGTTGCCTTGCTTCCTTTTTCTAGTAAGTCCTCCATAAAGTCTAGAGCCTTAGCCAATAATTAGAAGCAAATGACTTCAACACACCTCACCATTGGTATGACACAAGAGTGAGTCAGGACCGTGCGGTAAAGAACCAATGACAGCACCAGTTACTAACAGCCTTGTGCTGGTGCCAGAAATGGAGACAAAGGCAAAAGGACTAAGAAATGATGGTTCTTTAGAAAACAGAAATACCAATTCAAAATCTTTAAAGTCTACATTATTCCATTTTATAGGGTAAGTTATACGCTATGGGAGTATTCACAAATTTGAGAATTCAAAAAGCTCCAAGACAAAGGCCTATGCCGCTTCATGGAACGTATTTCTTACATAAGATTCAAACCACTCCATCCAGAGAATGAAGTCATCTGAAGATACAGCCCACATGGGATTCACCTCCATGAAGACCAGTGACCTCACATCATCGAAGACCAAGGCCATTTCTCAGATCTCCTCGTCCTGCCCTCTAAGCAGCATCCAGAATTACTAGCCTTACTCTCCTCCTCAGCATTTCCCTGGCCTGCCTTCTCCCTCTCTGGCTGTAGCTTCTCAGACTTCTTTATAGGTTCAAGCGGCTCCACCCACCATTAGCTATTAAAATCCCTCCAAGGCTCACATCTGTAGGTGCTCAATAAATGTTCTTGACTGGATGGTAAACTGCTAACATCAATGAAATGCTAGAAAACAGATTCTCCCCTTTATTTGTTTTGAGACAGGGTCTTGCTCTGTCACCCAGGCAGGAGCAGAGTGGCACAATCACGGCTCACTGTCATGGGCTCAAGGGATCCTCCCACCTCAACGTCCCAAGTAGCTGGAGTACAGCCGCATATCACCATCCCTGGCTAATTTTTTGTTTTCCGTAGAGACACGGTTTCGCTGTTACCAAGGTTGATCTCAAATTCATGGGCTCAAGCAATCCTCTGTCCTCCGTCTCCCAAAGTGCTGGGATTACAGGCATGAGCCACTGCATCTGGCTCAGACTCCCATTTTATACACACGCTATAGACTGAATCTCAGATTCTCCAATCAGCAGGTGAATCTCAGGTTCTCCAATCAGCAGGTGAAATCAGGGAAAATGAGGAAGGAATGTCCATACCCTACTCTCATCTCATCTCTTTCCAATGCTCCTTTAATCTAAAGTTTGCAGTTTAGCAATTTTAATAGACGCTGATTGGGCCTCCTTTGAGGTAGCTGCTAATACAAATTGATGAAGAGGAAAAGAAATCTTCCTTTACAGCTTTAATAAAGAGCTCATTCATAGCCCAAAATATGTTCCTATTGCCCAAGAGTTAGTATTATAACAAAGATGTAGACCTTTTGCCAATTAATGTCACTGTCCAACAGAAATTGTTAATGGTGATAAAACAAATTAAAGTTGTATATTAGAACCAGTTAAGGAAGCAGGAAGGGCACAAAAACCAAACACCGCTATCAGAAGAGATAACCGAAGGCATTTATTAAACTGGATTGCCAAAGAATATAACAAATTTAGTATTAAATTATAACTACAGTAGTCTGAACAATGGCCCCCCAACAATGTTCATACCCCAATCCTTAGAACCTGTGAATGGTATCTTACATGGCAAAAGGAACTTTGCAAACATGATTGAGGAGGATCTTGAGATGGGGAGATAAGTCTGGATTATCCACGTGTAACTCATGTAATCACAAAGGTCCTGAAAAGAGGGAAGGTAGGAGGACCAGCGTCAGAACACAGGAGGTGGGACAGTGGAAGGAGAGGTGAGAGAGAGCTTAGAAGACATGGCACTGCTGGCTCGGAAGACGGAAGATAGGACCACAGGCCAAGGACTGCAGGCGGCCTCAAGAAGCTGGAAAAAGCAAAGAAATGGATTCTCCCCTAGAGCCTCCAGAAAAATCACAGCCCTGCTGACACCTTGAGTTTAGGACTTCTGAACTCTAGAACCCTAAGTTAATAAATGTGTGTTGCTTTAAGCTACTAAATGTGTAGTAATTTCCTACAGCAGCAAAATGTTTGTTTTGATTTTATTTTGAAGGTTGGGTATTAAAATATAGAGAAAGAAAAAACAAATTTTTTTTTCCTATTATCTCACACAGCACACTCAATACTACACTTCTGGTCACCAAAATGTATGGGGATTTCTCCTCACACAGCAACCAAGCAGTTTCCCAGGTGACTCTCCAGCAGACACCAGCTGGGCATCCTCTAATTTATTTTATTTTATTTCATTTTATTTTTTTTGAGACGGAGTCTTACTCTGTCCCCCCAGGCTGGAGTGCAACAGTGCAATCTCGGCTCACTGCAACCTCCACCTCCCGGGTTCAAGCGATTCTCTTGCCTCAGCCTCCCAAGTAGCTAGGATTACAGGCACGCACCACCACACCAGCTAGTTTTTGTACTTTTAGTAGAGACGGGGTTTACCATGTTGGCCAGGCTAGTCTGGAACTCCTGACCTCAGGTGATCCGCTCACCTCAGCCTCCCAAAGTGCTGGGATTACAGGCGTGAGGCACCACACCAGGCCACATCCTCTAATTTAACTCAATTCTGACATCTACCTGGACATGGTGTTGGGGTTGAGGGCTCAGTTCCATAAGACTGTCCCCCTCCCACAAGCCTCAGGTTGTGACCTGTGCTTCTGACCAACAGGCTATATAAATCAGGGTTCCCATGACCCATCCTTAGGTTCACTCAATTTGTTAGAGCAACTCACAGCTCTCAAGGAAACACTTCACTTACCTTTACCCTTTTATTATTAACATTACAAAACATAAAGATGGACAGCCAGAGAGAAGAGATGCTTAGGGCGAGGTATGAGGGAAGGGGTGTGAAGCTTCCATGCCCTCTCGGTGGGGCACACCACTCTCCACGAACCCCCACATGTTTATCCATCTGGAAGCTCATCTGAACCCAGTCCTTCATGTTTTTAATAGAGGTGTCATTAAACAGGCATGACTGATCACACTATTGGCCATTAGTGATCAATTTAACCTTTGGCCCCTCTCCCTTTCCCAGCAGTGGGGACTGGCATCTGAAGTGGGGGCAATCTTGTAGGGCTAAACCCTCAACCTGTAGGATCTGACCCTCTATCTCCAGGTAGATGGTGTAAAAATTGAGTTAAATTAGAGGCCATCCAGTTGGTGTCCACTCAAGACTCTGCCTTGAATAGATTTGTGTGGGGAACACCCTCCCGCCCCAATGCACAATGGTGTCAGGAGTGTTGAGTGACGGTGAAAGAGTAGAGAGTAGGACATAATATCTTGCTTTACTCTATCTTTAGTTTACCTCAGTGTTTTCTGTTTACTTGTATTCAGGGGTGGGTTCACATGAAGCTCACACAAGTTAAAAAGCCAGGCATGGTTGCATGTGGCTGTACTCCCAGCTACTCGGGAGGCTGAAGCACAGAGATCACTCGAGCCCAGGAGTTCGAGCCTGCAGTGAGCTATGATTGTGCCGCTGCATTCCAGCCTGGGTGACACAGCAAGACAGTGTCCCAAAAAAATTAGATCAGTAAATAATACAAATGAGCACAAGGCCTCAGAAGGGATCCCTCCATGTGAGGGGCCCTAAAGCTAAACTTCTTGCCAAATCCATCTCTGCTTGTACTGGAACCATGTTACACTCACCCACACCTGACCCATCACTAATTCAATGGATTTGCATCAGGAAGTGAGCTTCATCAGGAAAGGCTGTCCCAGAGCATGAATGTGAAGTGGGCAGGAGATGGATAAAGCACCTGATGAACCAGCTATCTATTATATACCAATGTGACTATATGCAGAACCTGGCTTTGTTTCCGCAGGCTGTTTTCCAAGATAGAAATAGCCTGTTTTATAGACTGCTTCCTTCAGAGCAGTATTTGCTGTCACAGTCATTCATGCTTTCAGTATTTGCTGAGCAGTACATGGGCAGGATACAAAAAATGGTTGAAACTGCCTCAAGGAGAGAAACTTTTGAAGGGATAAGAGAGGTACACTGGTATCACACGCTGCTTTCCATGACAGCTCTACTTTAAAAGGGAGGTATCAATCATAAATAAAAGTAGGACGGTCAATAATTCCTGCTGCGGGGATCCAGGAGGCCACAGCCAAGGGCAAGACAGGGATAGGGGTAAAAGAGAACAGCAGGAGACGTTGCCATGGAAACATTCACCACAGCAGAGGAGGACAGGGAGGACAGTCAGCACCTTCCTCCCCAGTGTTCAGCACAACCACCACCCCACCCATTAGGTTAGGAGTCTATTACAGAAAAAATGCTCTGCCATTTGGTTGTGTTTACCGATCTGCAGACAGGACCATGCTCTTGCCAAGTTCACAATGCTGTTCTCCCAATGAATGAAACCTGTACCATATGCTTAAGAAAGGAGAGGGGGATGATATGTAAGAATTAGGGACAATTTGGTCTCTATCTCAATCTTAAATGCAAGGAGTTTAAAGAAGCAAGGCATACCATAAATCCATGTTTCAACTCAGAATTAATTAAACGCTAACATTAAGTTACATATTCCCGGCCGGGCACGGTGGCTCAAGCCTGTAATCCCAGCACTTTGGGAGGCCGAGATGGGCAGATCACGAGGTCAGGAGATCAAGACCATCTGGCTAATACAGTGAAACCCCATTTATACTAAAAAATACAAAAAACTAGCCGGGCGAGGTGGCAGGCGCCTGTAGTCCCAGCTAATGTAGTCCCAGCTACTCGGGAGGCTGAGGCAGGAGAATGGCGTAAACCTGGAAGGCGGAGCTTGCAGTGAGCTGAGATCCAGCCACTGCACTACAGCCTGGGCGACAGAGCGAGACTCTGTCTCAAAAAAAAAAAAAAAAAAAGTTACATATTCCCTCTGAGAGGCAGAAAGAATCAAGTTCATGAGAGGCCCAAACTGAGACTTGAAAGACAAGAAGACCATGAGATTGAGGAGACAGGTGAGCCAAGACATAAAATGAACCTGGGATAGACAGCAGTGTCCAGCACATGGCAGGTTCTTCATGAACATCTGTAAAATGAGTAAATACGAACACGCCTAAATCAAGTAAATGAAGAGACCATCCAGGTTATCCTGCCCTGTCTAAACTCCGGTCACTGCCCTGGGAGTCCTGCTTTACATGGTATCACAGCCCCTGTTTCCGCACAGGGAGTTCCTGTCCCTAGAATAACCCTGACCCTGGTTAACCCAGAGACAGCTGAAATACAGAAACACCAAATATCTTCTTGCCCCCTAATTAATGGCCTCTGACTTCAAGCCAAATCAACTTTTGAAACTGTAAGCTCACTAGAATGAAGGCCAAAAATCTCAATGTTCACACAGGACAATGCATACCCAAAGGGAAAAAGTCTAACACTAGCCAGAGGCTTTCACAATTAGAGAGTCATTGACTTGCCATTCACCAGAAATAAACATTTATTCTCACTGTGGGGCTTCCAGAGGCTGGTGGCATGCTGACCCAACCCATAAAAACTGCCTAAGATATAGGTGCACCGTGGCTCACACCTGTAATCCAAGCACTTTGGGAGGCCAAGGCAGGCAGATCACCTGAGGTCAGGAGCGCGAGACCAGTCTGGCCAATATGGCTAAATCCTGTCTTTATTAAAAATACAAAAAGTAGCCAGGAGTGGTGGCAGGTACCTGTAATTCCAGCTACTCGGGAGGCTGAGGCAGGAGAATCCCTTGAACCCAGGAGGCGGAGGGTGCAGTGAGCTGAGATTGTGCCACTACACTTCAGCCTGGGCAACAGAGCAAGACTCTATCTCAAAAAAAAAAAAAAAACAAACAACTGGCTCAGATAGGTCAAATGTTCTGTATTCCAGGATCTATTAATAGGTCTAGGATGACAAACAGGTTTTATCACATGTGGCAACTCCCACTGATTGGCAGTGGCTGTCTTTCCTAGGGTACATAGTAAAGTGTCATAATCTTCTAGCAATGTCTGCCATGACAGCAAGAGAAAAACTGATGGCACAGGGGTCAGGCATTTACTATCCTTGATCCTAATTATACTGTATACATATGCATAAACATATAATGCATATATTTACAACCACATAAAATTATCTTTTTCCCTAATTAGCTTTTAAACAATAAAGAAAAGCCCTACTACAGACAGCAACATCTAAATCACAACTACATCATTAAATCCTAAGTACAAAAGAAACAGGAAATTAAGAGTAGGAAGTACGACTTTAATCCGAGTCCAGCATGTGCTAGCACAGCTGTTGCTACAAGGATCCAACTGTTGAAGGCTGCTCAGCCAGGGGACCCTTCCCTCCCTAGGTCCTTGGGATTACCTGAGCATCTCTCCTGGTCCGGGCATATTACACAGGGGAACTTGGCAGGGTAAAGAGGACTGACTCTGCAGAGTGCCATTTACTGAATAAGGCATTGTTCCAGGGGATTTATGTGGTCTCAATAGCCTTGTGCTCATCCTTATTCCCATGCTCAGACCTAAACATAAATGTTGGCCCCACCTACCTCCCTACTTCCCTCTTACACTTGCTACGCTGTAAACGATATGGGCTGACTGATTATGCACCAAACTGTATGTGACAAACAAATGCTGCAAGTGGCCAGAGGTAAGGAGATCACCAACTCCTTGATGTTTAAAGGTTGACATGTTTAGAACAAAATCTCAGCAGATAAAGTTGCACTTCCATCCACAGAGGAGAATGACGCTGACTGGAATTTGGATAGCAAAGGATCTTTCAGACAGACTAAGCTTTACAGGCAAGGCTGTCTTCAACTTTACAAGGATATGGCATATTTCCACAAGGAGAAGTGCATTAGCCCCTACTCCCTTTAAACATCCTGCCAAATGTGCAAAGAGCAAGGATGTGACCTGGCTGCTCCCCAGTGCCCCTCTGTTTTCCCTTAAATAACCACTACTGGATTAGGTCATGTCATGGACTTTCTAGAGCAGCAAGTGATGGCTCTTTGCCAGACATCCTGGAAGTAAATCTGACTACCTGACCAAGGCTGGCTTGTAATGGTTCTCTAAATGCTGTCTGGCCCTGAGCTCATCCCACTACATCCTCTCTAATGCTTGCCTTCCCCAGTGAGCTCTTGGGGATCAGGGTGCATCTGCTGCCACCAGAGGCGCAAGTGGGAAAGGGGATGGTCCATAGATGTCTCCTCCTACACCCAAAAGTCTGTAAATCTCCTCCTGGTGCTCCTCCTACACCCAAAAGTCTGTAAATCAATCTGTTGCATTGCCAGTTGTCACATAAATGATTCATGACTATGTTAATCAATACAATTTTGCAGATGCTATTAACCCTGATCGTTTCAAGGGGAAAATATAGCTCAGGATGCAGAGGCCACTGCACCAACTGGTAGACAGACATAGATAGACAGACAGACAGACAGACACACACACACACACAAACACACACACACACACACTGCCATGGTGTTTTTTGAAAGTAGTTTTACAGGGGAAAAAAGTAAACCTGACCTAAAACAGAGGCATCGGTATCCTTAGGCAGGGGCTAGGATTAGAAGCTCATGTCAGTAAGGAGAATGGCTCCAGATGACACACAGTACTATGATTAAGACTCTTGCCCAAATATACCTATATCAACAGACACCTGGGGCAGGGTGAACTAGCACCTTTCAGCCAGGTGTGATGACTCACACCTATAATCTTCAGGAGACAGAGGGAGAAGGACTGCTTGGGGCCAGGAGTTCACGACCAGCCTGGGCAACACTGTGAGATCCTGTCTCCACAAAAAAAAAAAAACAAAGTCATGTATGGTGGCTCGCACTTATAGTCCCAGCTACCTGGGAGGCTGAGGTGGGACAATCACAAGAACCTGGGAATTCAAGGCTGCAGTGAGCTGTTCACGCCACTGCACTCAAGCCTGGGTGACAAAGCAAGACTCTGTCTGGAAAAAAAAAAAATTTTTTTAATTAAAAAGAAAAAAAAAGGCCAACAACAGCAAAATAAGAAAAGAAATACTACCTTTGTACTTAATGTTCTAGATCACAGACGGCGAATAGGAGACAATGTGGCAGTAACTTCCACCTCCATGGTGTGGCAGATATTAATCCATCACCATACTCTTGACCATGGAAGCTGACCTGGCCTCATGATCTCTCTCAGCAGCCACCACCAATCACCAGGAGGTAAAACTGAAGATGAAACTTGTATGTGCCCCCCAATAACTCCTAATACACTGCTATTGATGAGTATGCCCCTCAGAAAGGATTCCTAGACCTCTGGCAGGCTGCACACCAGCATGGAGACGCTCTCTTAAGAGTCCTTGATGGTATTTTTCCTAAAGTGGCTCACAATCAATGAGAGATGAAACACAACTGTGCAAATAACAGAAAGCTAAAGTGATTAAAAAGTCCATTGAACAAATGTGTTGGGAATTCTACTGAAATGTTAGAGGATGTATACAAAAGAGAAATCACAGAATTGGGCTGGGCACGGTGACTCATGCCTGTAATCCCAACACTTTGGGAGGCCAAGGCGGGAGGATCACAAGGTGGCTCATGCCTATAATCCCAACACTTTGGGAGGCCAAGGCGGGAGGATCACTTGGGGTCGGGAGTTTGAGACCATCCTGGGCAACATAGTTAGTCCCTGTCTCTACAAAACAAAATTAAAAATTAGCCAGGTACGATGGTGCATGCATGCTTGTAGTCCCAGCTACCCGGAAGCCAAGACAGGAGGAGCCCTTGAATCCAGAAATTCGAGGCTTCAGTGAACTATGATTGTGCTACTGCACTCCAGCCTGGGGGACAAAGTGAGACCCTGCCTCTAAAAACAAAAACAAAAACAAGAGAAATTAAAGAATCGTGGAGCAAATGACCAAGCCATAATAGCCCCAGAGATACTCCCCAAACAACCCGATTCTTCCAACTCCCTTGAGATCTCCTCTGGCCACACTGGCCTTCACTGATTTCTCAAACACATTGAGCTCCTGTCCACTGTGCAGGGCTTTCCCTAGGCAGCTTTCTCAACAGGGAAAGCTCTCTTCCTCCTCCTCCACTGACATCCTGCCACCTGCTCACGAAAAGCGGGCAAACTCCCACTCAGGCTATAGGGTTGGACACATTCCCTCAAGGAAGCTTTCCCTGATCACCCTCTGCCTCACCCCAGGCCAGGGCAGAACACCAGTTCCTCCGGCACAGCACTCCCTGCAGTTGCCAAGGACTCTTAGTTTGAATTCCATCTAAGTGGAAGCCTGGCTATGCTTTCCATGAGCTCCTGAGCATAGGGCAGATGTGCACCACTGTATCCTTGCCACACAGCACAGTGCCTGGAACTTAGAGGGAACATGGAATCAATGAACTAATAGATCAATGGATGATTGAATAAATGATGAGGCAGACAACTGAATTAGAACCGCAGGTCAAACAGGAGGTTAGCAGAACATCTGTGATGCAGAAAGCAATGGGAAGTACAGAGAAATGTGTCTGTGACATAAGTTTGAAACAATTAGGCACAAGAAACATCCTGATAGAGTGGAGAAGGCAGGCAACAGTGATATCATGGAGCATGAAACAAAATCCAAAATTCATAACGATTAATAAATTTGACTACATACAATAAATTTTCTACAGTGAAAATGCTAGTAACAAAGACAAAATGAGGGAAAGTATTCACAGCATGTGACAGATGCTAATTTCCATAATACATACAAAGCAAAGCCAGGCGGGGACTCACGCCTGTAATCCCAGCACTTTGGGAGGCCAAGGAGGGTGGATCACCTGAGGTTAGGAGTTCGAGACCAGGCGAGCCAACATGGCGAAACCCCATCTCTACTAAAAATACAAAAATTAGCAAGGCATGGTGGTGGGCGCCTATAATCCCAGCTACTTGGGAGGCTAAGGCAGGAGAAGTGCTCGCACCCAGGAGGCAGAAGTTGCAGTGAGTCAAGATTGCACCATTGCACTCCAGCCTGGGTAACAAGAGCAAAACTCCATCTCAAAAAAATAAATAAAATAATTTAAAAAGTCAAATACAAATGAATGAAAGATAACAACATAATAGACAAAGGACACAAAAAGTGAACAGAAAAAGAAATTAAAATGACTTAAGCATATAAAAGACAGTCAACTTCTGAGGAGAAAAATGAATGGTTTTACACTGTTGGTGGTAGTGTAAGTTCAACCACTGTGGAAGATAGTCTGGAAATTCTGCAAATATCTGCAGGCAGAAATACCATTTGACCTAGCAATCCCATTACTGAGTATATGCCCAAAGGAGTATAAATCATTCTACTATAAAGATACATGCCTGTGTATGTTCACTGCAGCACTATTCACAATAGCAAAGACATGGAATCAACCCAAATGCCCATCAATGATAGACTGGATAAAGAAAATGTGGAACCTATACACCATGGAATACTATGCACCCATAAAAAAGAACAAGATCATGATCCTTTGAAGGGACATGGATGGAGCTGGAAGCCATTATCCTCAGCAAACTAAGGCAGAAACAGAAAACCAAATACTGCATGTTCTCACTGATAAGTGGGAGCTGAACAATAGGAAAACATGGCCACAGAGCGGGGAATAACACACTTTGGGGTATTGGGGGTGGAAAGGAGAGCATCAGGAAGAATAGCTAATGGATGCCGGGCTTAATACCTAGGCAATGGATTGATCTGTGCAGCAAACCACCATGGCACACATTTACCTATGTAACAAACCTGCACATCCCGCACATGTTCCCCTAAACTTAAAAGTTGAAGGAAAAAAAAAGATGCTCAACCTCACATCACACACCATAAGTGATATGAGATTCCATTTTTACCTAGCGGACTGGCAAATATGGGCAGTCCGACAATACACTGTGTTGGCAAAGACTCCTAGGAACAGGCACTCTCATACGTTGTTGGTTAAATGATTAAAAATGATACAACTTCTCTGGAGGACAATTTAGCGATATTAAATTAAAGATGAATACACTTTCTGACTTCATCGTTTTAAAATTTTATCCCACAGCTGTACTCACACTTGTATGCAAGAGAAAGAGCGCACGCATGCGCAAGAGTGCACACACATCAGCAAAAGGCAAAAAATGACCCAAATGTCAATAGGGAGCCAGTTAAAAGACGCAATGGAATATACTATCATGGAATATAATATTGCTGTTAAAAAAGAATGAGGCTATTCTATATAATCTATTAGGATATAACTTACAATGTTAACTTTTTTTTTTAAGTAAGATGCATAAGTACACACACCTTATAAACTATATAGAGTATTCAGAGAGGAAGGGAGTCAGAACTTAAAGACACATATACATAGAACGATTCCAGGATAATACACAAATACCACTAACAGTGGTTGCCTTTAGGAAGGGACCTTAGTTTTTAGTGGATGGGTTGGAGCAAAGTTACTTTTCGCTGCCTACCTCTTTCTACTTTTTAAATTTTTACCACATGTGAAATTTAACTTTTTGAAAATTAAAATTATATTAAAAAGAAAGGAGGACAGATGAGCCTAAATTAGGGAGACAATCTTTTTTTTTTTTTTTTTTTTTTTTTTTGAGACAGAGTCTTGCTCTGTCACCCAGGCTGGAGTGCAGTGGTGCAATCTTGGCTCACTATAACCTCTGCCTCCTGGGTTCCAGTGATTCTCCTGCCTCAGCCTCCTGAGTCGCTGGGATTACAAGTACCCACCGCCATCACTCCCGGCTAATTTTTGTATTTTTAGTAGAGACGGGGTTTCACCATGTTGGCCTGGCTGGTCTTGAACTCCTGACCTGAAGTGATCCACAAGAAGGGAAGTGAATCTAGACAGGAGACTTGATTCACTCAAGCTTCAAATAACTGAGGCAGGTATGATAAGATAGTATCCCTTACACCAGAACGGGGCCCTGATGTACAAAGGCCATCTGAGGGAAAAATCCAGTGAGAACCTCGATTCAAAAGCAGAAAACACTACTCAGCCTGTAAGCAGACCCGAAGCAAGCAGGTAACACATTCACAGTCCATAGTCAAGAGGATTAAACAGAGAATTCACATACCTGAGATTGGCTAACACCAAGCCTAGAAACAGAGGTGGTGTGCCCCAGAGATCTGCCTCGGTGACAGTCACGTGGTACAAGGATTTGTCCTCTGGTTCTTAGCAGGCCCTATGGAGTTTTAGAACTTTGGGGCATCAGGCCTCCTGGACCAGGAATTGATTCGTCCAGAGGGATACCACAGCCTTACAGTTGATTTAATACAGATTTAACAAGTTACAAGGCAAAAACCCTCAGGCTTCTGGGTCAGGTTGTCCCCTGGGTCCCTGTGGCCAGCAGCAGGTATAGGTGAGAGCCTCTGAATGAACCGCCCAGGCCAGAGCCCTGTCAGGGCTGCAGTCTTCTTCCCAGAAAACACTATGATTTAGATTTCAGGTTGAAATTCACATCACCAGATGAAGACACCCAGTTCCTCACCCTAGGAGTACACATCTCACACCCTCTGCCCCTCTATTTGGGGACCAATGCCTCTGTCAACATACCTATCTTAAAATAGAAACCGAGTGGCATATGCTGTGGTCTATTTCAGAAACTATGTCAAACACATCTGGATGCGTACTGCCCATGCCTGCCTGGCAAGGGCTTCTCCTTGGCTCGTAGGAAAATAGGGCACAGACACTTCTCTCTCCCCTGCCAGTTATGTGAGGGATTTTCTGGAGTCAGCATGTTTCACAAGAGGCGTAGAAACTCTATAAATACGCATTCTAGGGCATAAACCAAAGGACCTTAAATTAGTCATGGCCGACTACTAGTTTTAAATACATGTACTCAAAGGAGCAAAACAATTCCTAGTAAATTGCCAAGAACACAGTAAAAGCTCCATAAAACACCTCCTGCAGTTTCTTCACCTCCAAGAACCCAAACCTCAAAACATTTAAAAATTAAATTAAATTAAATCACATGACACACATTAGCATGCCTCTGGTTGTTTTCAAAGTGCCTTCACGTACATCATCTCAATATGGTACCCCATGTACATCCAGCTCAACGCAAGTGGAGCTGAAGTCTACTTCACAGCTGTTCCTCAGTAAATGATAAATGAATAAATAAGTCATCTTTGTGAAAAATGTAAGTTTTCTGGAAATATAAGAGAAGTAACCACCTTTCCATTCTTATGCCCAATGGTTAGATTACAAAAGCCACTCAGTCAATCCTAGCCCTCCCAGCTCAGAAGCATTAGATACTCTTAGAAACTTCTCAGTGTCACCTATTTTTCCAAGTCACACTAATGTTATTGCTATTATCTAAATGCATCATCCAAAATTCATATGTCAGAAACAATCCCCAATGCAACAGTGTTGAGAGGTGTTTAGGTAAAGAGAGCTCCAACCTAATGAGTGGATTAATGCTACTATACAAAGGGCTTGCCGGAATGGATTTGCTCTTTTGCCCTTCTACCATGTGAGGACACAGCAAGAAGGCCCTCACCAGAAGCCAGCACCTTGATTTTGGACCTCTCAGTCTCCTGAACTCTGAGACAAATACATGTCTGTTCTTTGAAAATTACCCAGTCTCGGGTATTTGGTTTCGCAGCATGAAATGTTGTCTGCATTCAGGAGCTTAAAGAGCAACATATCCTTTCCAAGGAGCATTCCATAAGTCCCACTGACCCAGAGCAAGAAACGGGCCTGGGACCTTGCCTGGGGCCCGAGGCCTGGAGCAGCTCACCCACTCTACATTTGTATCCCTGATATTTTGCTCAATAGAGACAAAATCCACAGAACATTTACACCAAAGTCAAACAAGGGCATAGAATTAAATATACATGGGTTTCTGGTCTTCCATGTTTAGAAATTTCCTTTATTTTATTTATATATCTGAGGAACGACTGATGCCATTTTCCCTTTCTTCCTTCTGAATGTTTTTCCAAATGGAGAAAGCTAAAGAAAGCTGCACAAGTCTATGTTTGCTGAGCTATAAAGATTCTTTCAGCATCCAAACTTAAACCACCAAATTCAAACAAGCCACTTGTCAATGTTTCGTTTCAAAATTCCAGAGTCTCAGGCTACATGTGATCCTCCCAGGCACAAACCCTAAGAAACCAAACAAGCAGTATGGTCACGTTTACAGTTACCTGTTCCGTTGTCCTCGGGATATGACACATGTTTAAATTGCCTAATTATGTAATTATCTAATTTTGTGTTTAACATGTCATCAATGCACGGTGAAATTATATTCCACAAATATGTAGAGAACATCCAGCCTTAATTAGTTGTTTACCCCTAGTGCTCTGCTGCTCTCATCTCAGATTCAAAAATGTTATTGAACTAGGTATTTTTAATGTTCACTTTAATGTATACATTAAAGTATACACACATAAGTGTATTTCCCTTCTCCAAGGGGAAAAGCCCTACATGCAGTGTCACATGTTCAACAGGCTTGTGACCAAGGACTGGGTACACTCTGGTAGGCAGACTCCTCTGCTTAAACCCTGGGAGCCCTTCAGAGAGATGTCTACCTGTTAAAAGTCGTTTCCCCTCAAGCCTCACTCAGTGGGCCTGGGGCTCAAAAGTCAGCTCAAGGTCATTATTTCTCAGTGAGGATCCAGAGCAAGGTATCAGTCTCTCAGATCCTCCCTTGTGCTTGATCATCCAAATTACAACCATTGTTCTGGAAAGAGTTGGCTGTTTTTCTGTATTATTATTATTATTATTATTGCTTTTCCTGTTTTATACTCTTTCTCACCTCCTCCAGGAAGCCTTTGATACTTCCAGACCAAATTGATCTCTCCCATGGCTAAAGTGAATTATCACTCAGTAACAGTCCCAAACAATTTACCCTGAGTTACTCACACTTCTACATTACCTTGTGATTGTTCACTCTAACCATCTTACTGTTCAATCTTAAATACCTGGCCAGGATTTATACTTTACTCATGATCCACATGGAGTTTGAGCACAATGCAGGGTACCAGTAAATGCTCAATAAATATTTATTGGTTCATTTGACTAAGTATCAAACAGAGATGAGATCTGTCCACCATACATCTGAACTCTTGCAGAATTAAAGTATTAAAGCCACCATCCCCCAAAATGTGGTGCGAATCATTAACTCAAACAAGTGCTACCTCCTCCTAACAAAAATTGCTACTTCACAAATAGTCCAGATTAAGTGTAATTGAGAGGACAAACATCTAGGAAACAAAACAGAAGCTAAAGTTTTAATTGAGGCCAAGATTCCTCTAAGCAGGAAGAGTTTGGACAGAAAATAATAGTTGTAGTTGTTTTTGATAGTTTCTATGTCTTCAATTTAACCACGAATGGCCCAATAAGACAGATACACTATTTTGAAAGTCATACAAATTTGCTTTCCACTTAAGAGACAAAACAGTTGTTTAACTTTCTAGACACTGGTATGTTCTCCAAAGTCAATTAAACTGTAATAGAATTCCCCCCCTTTGAAACACCAATAAATGCTAGCTTACAACAGAAGTCCAGTAAGTGTTCAGAATATGTAAACATAGCCACAAAGACCTAATTTTCTTTTTAAAATCTGTACAATTATATATACATTCCAGAGGACTCAAAGGAGAACTAGAATAAACTAATTTGGGAGTATCACGAAATTGGAATCATCATAAAATCAAAACCTTTTTCTTATCAGTTGGGGCCAGGTCTCTCAGGAAGTCTCTGCATTTATATCGGTTATGTAAAAACCTTAACCAGTGATCTTGGATAAGTCAAGTATAGACTGAAAGGACACGATAGTTCTCAGGAAAATATCTCAATTACATTATTTTGGGTCTGAATAATCTTTGCCGAGGAAACTACACAGAGATTCAAAACACTTCAGCATTAAGTTATGTTTGCTTC
Source organism: Colobus angolensis palliatus (assembly GCF_000951035.1). Taxonomy (NCBI): domain Eukaryota; kingdom Metazoa; phylum Chordata; class Mammalia; order Primates; family Cercopithecidae; genus Colobus; species Colobus angolensis. The sequence goes on from NW_012115043.1 coordinate 9,226,517, forward strand.
TAGAAAGTTTCTGGTATTTCTGATATAGGTGTGCCTGATGTTTTAGGAATTCAAATAAAAATGACCAAACCACCCCAGGCACCTTGACCAAGAGAGAGCCACCCCCTCTTACAGTTCCCACCCCCAAAATTAACCCAAACCTGTTGGCACATCTAAAGAAAACTTCCAGACTACTTCCTCTCTCTAGCTTCTCCGAAACGCACCGGCAATTAAATACACCAGCCAGAGTGAAGTTCCCTGTTAAACTACAAACTCACCATGCCAAAAAATTAGAGAGTAACTAAACCCTGGCCAAGACAGGTCTCAAGTCGGGTGGCGAGACGTCTCACTAGCTAGAAACCACAATGCAGAATTGGCTAGACACGATCATAACACATGTGCTTTTCATAAACAATAAGTCTTCCGATTTTCAAAGCACCCAAAGGGAAAGGTTCAAGGGTTTCACCAATCGATGAATCAGTTCATCCTCCTGGCTTCCCAGAACAGCAAACTCAGATATCCCAGGCAGAACCATCCACCCGCACAGGCCTCTCCTCAGTTTGCTACCAGGCATCTCCTCCTTCCTGAAACAGTGCCATCAAAAGATTACTGTATCCACGGAGTGATTGCTTAGGGCTCACCACTACCCACCGCCCACCCCCCGCTGCCCGCTGCCCCCAGGACCAGTCTCCAGATGGTCTCCAGACGGAAGTCAGGCTGATGATATCTGTCTCCCCTGGGGAAGCTTTCAATAGGGCCCCAGGTCCCATTCCAGAAGCTCTGAGTCAGTGAGTCTGGGTGAGATTCTGAAATCTGGATTTTCAAAGCCGTCCCAGGTGATTCTTGAAGATCAGTAAAGAATTAATGCATACTAAATTCATATTACTAATAACCACACATTATAACATTACCTACTGGAAACTACAGTGGCACTCACAGAATTCACACGACATATGACACGTGGCACATACATCAGTATACTTTTGCCAGAGGTACCTGCCAGTTTCACATGCCATCTCTTTAGAGAAATACGCACAGGTAACTCTCATAAAAAGAGCTTTTCCTCTTCCCAAAAGCATTTCCCACATTCAGCTGTGCGAAAGAATTTAAAGAGATTCACCTGTGAATATGGAAAGCGAAACATAATCAACCCACTCCAGACACACCGGGCAAGGAGTGAAACTGGATTATTAATAGGCCAGGCGAGCAAGACACGTGGCTTCACATGCTTTCTTCCTTAAACCAAGTTTACAATCTTGCTCCTACTGTTGTTCTTAAAATAAATTCTAGAGGCACAAACATTACATCTACATTAAACACAAACCACAGGAACCAAGTAAAGAAGGAAATGTCTGTGCATCCACAAAGACAAACAAAATAAGCTTCTTGTTGGAAACCTTTACTGTGTGCATTAACTGGACTCAAGTTGCAGGTCAGCTGTCACCAGTGTTAAGGCCACCACAGCAAGATGCAACTCCATCCTCTTCCCATGACTCTTCCACCGAATTTCTCAAATTCCCCGTAAGAAACGCAAACCTTCCTGGGAAAGGTGACACTTATGAACTATTAAATCTTACTTGTCTTCCAATAAATAAACCAATCTCCTTTCTTGGGACTGTGAAACCCAAGAGCAGCAGAATTGGGGGTTGGGGCGGCGGGGGCTGGGGGGAATGATGAATGTTCAAGAACAGAAGGCTGAGGCTCTTGATGTCTTCTCCCACTTACAGACCCTAAAGATTCTACCTTCCTTCCAAGAAGCAAGAGTGAGGAAGTAAGATGTATGTGTCATATACATCACATAGGTCACTCTACAAAGATGTATTGATGACTTCCACGTATCTGACACTGCCTAGCCCTAGGAATAAGCCTCAGTTTTCAGGCAAGAAATGGGGCAATGACCAGAGAGTTTGGAGGGCAACAGCCAAGATGAACAAACAGGGAGTCAAGGCTTCCCAAGGAAGAGACCCCAAAGCTGAGATCCGATTTACATATTTGCTGTCTGCATGGCATGGCCAGGGAGCAGAAACTGCAAACTGCCCCCAGAGAGACATGGCAGGGTCACCAGGGACTCCGATCCCAAGGGCATCATCTGGAGGGCAAAGGCAGGTCGCAATCTGGAAGGGATGGTGCTGCAGAAGGGGAGGGGTGGGAATGCCAGGCTGGTTTCATCCACCCCCCTGCCCAGCAGGGGCAAACATGGCTAAATCCTGCCCAGCTCTCACCCCAATTCCATGCCCCCTCACCCCCTCCTCCTGTTGCCTTCCTCTTCCTGCCACCTTCAAGTCCCACTTGGGGGGCTCACCCCAAGTCACTCAGCAAGTGGAGGACACCTCAGAATAGGGACTATACCAAGGACAAGGTAATAGAAGCTTAGGCCAAGGAGAAGAAAAGAAAGAGAACTCCAAGTAGACAGAACTTTCTGTGCCCAGCCATAGATCTGTGCTGGACCCACAAACTACCCCCACAGTTCCCAGGAGACACACACACTATCCCAGCCCTCCTCTTCAGACCCATAAATCCTGTCTGTGGATGAAAACAAAGTAAGTTCTAGAGGGATATCATGCAGAGAAGGACCTCAAAATCAGCATGCACACCCTCCCCGCCCATCACTGATACCGGCCATGAAAGCAGCCAGGCCAATAACCTTGGGGGTGCTCCTGATACCTCCAATCACTCAAAACACTCTGCTGGCCCTGCCTCCTAAAGAACCTCTGAGCCTGCCCCTTCTGTCACCTTTACCAGAGCAAAGTTTCTCTACCTTTTGCTTAGGCTATAAATGGAGAGGGGCAGTCTGGGTGGCTTGTTATTAATAAAAATGCAGATTTAGTAGCATGAGGTGAGGCAACAGAATGTGCCATTTTAACAAGCACAGAAAGTGATTCTGACACAGCTGCTCCCAGAACACACTTGGCCCAACTGACTTTGGAATCTCAGCCCCTGGAGAGCAGCCACCGTGGTCAACTCTGTCCCGAGCGGTGGCCACAAGGCAGGGCCTCCCAAAAAACTGTTTGCCGAGGGAATGAAAAAAATACCATGAAGCTTTGGACCAACTAGAAACCACAGTGGAAAGACAGAACTGAATGAACAGCTCACTCCCAGCACACCCGGGGTCCCCGGTGATCTGACTAGGAGTTAGTTTAGGCAAATTTCCATACTTGAGGCTTAGTCCCCATTACCATACGAAGAATTCACCAGCTGGTCCAGGCTGAGGTCTGTCTGGGTCTGAAAGGCTCTTGTCCACATTACCTCTTCTCCCCTATCCCAATCCCTGCCAGTTAAAGCCCACAGCAGCCGTCTGTCTCTTCCCAGTCTGAGCCAAGGCACTGAGGTACAGACCTGGCTCCCAGACTAGAGGGGCGGGCCCAGGAGGGCAGCAACGGCTTTGCTCCTCTCAGCCTCCCAACGTGTCTGGTACAGAGCCTAATAAATGCCTGCTGAAACGTTTAAATGAAATGGGGAGAGAGAAAAAGGTGAACCTTTACAGGCTGTACCTACCCTACTTTCAGCCTTGATACAGGCACTTGGCAGCCCCCTCAAAGGATGCAGGGAGCAAGGGAGTGACAGCAGGAGTCACCTCTAGGACACCACCCCATGGCTTCTCCAAGGCCCTCCTCAGGCAGGGTCTTACAACAAATGCTTCCATGGAAATGTGAGATACAGCTGGACCATACCTTAGTAGAGGCTTTCCAGGTGTTGAAGAAAGGCAGTTCCCATAACCAACTCCCCATTCCCTCACCCACTAAAGAAGCAGTTAACAGGTCAAGGGGACTTAGAAACTGAAGATTACAAACAAAAGGGTGGTGGTTTAAAAGGTTCCTGGCAGTTCTAATGCAGTCTGGGCTAAAGGCTCTCAACAAAGAATAACTTATTCCACGTGGGACAATAACTAGGTTCTCCCCTCAACCAATGATGGCAAATTAACTAAGCAACTCTTACTAAAAGCAACCTTGCACACACATGCTGCATACCAACTGAGTCCTGCAGAAGGCAGGCAGGCTGAGACTCCAACCCTAGAGTCCAGCACTTGCACAACGTGAAATTACACCCAAAGAGGACATATCCTATGAAACATTTTCAGAGCACTCATACAACAGAACACAATTATGACAGTACAGGAGACAAACACCAAAGCAGGAAGACTCAAGCCCTTTTAATATTAAAAAGCTGAGACAATTCTCCCAGTCCTCTTGGTAAAGGTCTCGGGTAACATCTAACTCTCCTCTATAAAAATTCACGCAGTCTCTGCGGTGCTAGGAAGCCTTTGTCTTGTGACAGGATCCCACTGAAGTCAGTGCCCCTCACTGCAACTGCTAGGCAAGGTCAAGGCGCCCCATGCAAGAAGGGGAGTTACCAGGCTGTGAGGATGCACATCCCAAGGCAGAGCTCAGAGGACACAAGAGAATCTGCTGGAGAGCAACCGCAGACAGTATTCCCCAGGGGTGCTCATCCCCTAGCAGCACATTGGAATCACCTGGGAAGCTTTTAAGACAAATAGGGGCTGAGTGCAGTGGCTCACACCTGTAATCCCAGCACTTCAGCAGGCAGAAGCGGGCGGATCACTTGAGGCCAGGAGTTGGAGACCAGCCTGACCAACACAGCATAACCCCACCTCTACTAAAAATACAAAAATCAGCCGGGCATGGTGGCAGGCTCCTGTGGTCCCAGCTACTCAGGAGGCTGAGGCAGGAGGATCACTTGAACTGGGGAGGTGGAGGTTGCAGTGAGCCGAGATCAGGCCACTGCACTCCAGCCTGGGTGACAAAGCAAGACTCTATCTCACAAAAAAA
>NW_012115043.1:9231332-9253718 GCF_000951035.1 Colobus angolensis palliatus
CACTTTGGGAGGCCCAGGTGAGTAGATCATTTGAGATCAGAAGTTCGAGACCAGCCTGGCCAACATGGTGAAACCCCGCCTCTACTAAAAATACAAAAATTAGCTGGGCATGGTGGCATGCACCTGTGGTCCCTGCTACTCAGGAGGCTGAGGCAGGAGAATTGCTTGAACTGGGGAGGCAGAGATTGCCATGAGCCAAGATTGGACCATGAGACTCCAGCCGCCTAGGTGACAGAGAAAGACTCTATCTCAAAAAAAAAAAAGAAAAAAGAAAAATAGGGATGCCTGGACTGCAGTTTCAGGTTCAACTTGTGTGTGGTGGGGCTAGGCCCTGGTGCGGTTTAAAAGCTCCCAGGTAAGCCTAATGACTCTTGGCAGCAAGACTCTTGGGCTAATCCCAGGAGAAAGCAAGAGATGCAGGATGCAGGTGGAGGTGCATGCACACACACACCAACAGACGAGTGACGAGTACAGTGTTCTTGGTGTTTGCTGCCACCAGAGCCATCCTTCCCTACACACTGCACATCTCACTTAAGGAAGACAGGATCAAGCCTGCCTGAGGCCTGCACCACTCAGTGCCTCATTCCTCTCTCCTTTCTTCAGCCACTCACAAGGCTGGCTGCCTCTCTTAAGGCCACTCACAAGGCTGGCTGCTTCATCCATGGCCCTCAAAGGGAGCGCAGGGTGCAGCAAATCATGGCACGAGTGGGCTCCCCGCAACCACCCCAATCACTACCATCTTTAGGCTTCAGGCTCCATGCTATGTGTCTCATATGCAACGTCTCAATCCCACCACAACCCACTGAAGTAATTACTATTATTATCCATCTTTACAAATAAAAAAACTGAGGCATGGACAGTTAAGAACTTATGCGATGCTTCATGTCAAGTCCATGTCTGAACCAGGATTCAAATCCCAGTGCAGGGTTCTAATGTCTAACCATTTTGCTACCCAGATTACATCCAGTTGAAATTAACATCAACACTGGTCAGCCTTCGAAAAGAGGGAAAATTACCAAATGAAAGCAGAGTCAGTTAAAGCCCTGAATGTGATGTCTTAAAAATCAATTTCAGGCCGGGCACAGTGGCTCACACCTGTAATCCCAAAACTTTGGGAGGCCAAGATGCATGGATCACTTGAGGTCAGGAGTTCGAGACCAGCCTGGCCATCATGGAGAAACCCCCGTCTCTACAAAAATATAAAAATTAGCTGGGTGTGGTGGCAGGCATCTATTATCCCAGCTACTTGGGAGGCTGAGGCACGAGAAATCCTTGAACCCAGGAGATGGAGACCGCAGTGAGCCGAGATCGTGCCACTGCACTCCAGCTGCGACAACAGAGCAAGACTCCGTCTCAAAAAAAAAAAAAAAAACACAAATCAATTTCATCAGTACAGGTGGGAAAGGCATGCTTTTTACTGGCACTTCATGTGAAAAAGATCTGTGGTTTCGGGTGACCGTATGTTCATTCACGCACATTTGCAGGACACCTACTATAGGTCAGGTACAGGGCTAGGCCCTGGTAACATGGAGACACAGGTCATACCCTTCTCCCCAGTGACTTTTGTTGTTGTTGTTTCGTTTTGTTTTTTAAAAAAGGGTCTCACTCTGTCACCTGGGCTGGAGTACAATGGCACAACCTCGACCTCGCAGGCTCAGGTGATCCTCCTGCCTCAGCCTCCCAAGTAGCTGGGACTATAGGATCACGCCACCACGCCCAGATAATTTTTTTGTATTTTTTTGTAGAGACGAGGTGTCACCATGTTGCCCAGGGCTGGTTTTGAACCCCTGAGCTCAAGGAATCCACCTGCCTTGGCCTCCCAAAGTGCTAGGATTACAGGTATGAGCCACTGCACCAGGTCCCAATGACTTTTTAAGAGTTAATGTGATCCTAGAGCTAATGTGATCCTGGGCAGCATCAGGATAACCTCTTCTCCCAGGAGAAGCCAGCTGCAGGCTGCACTACACTGTGCAGACCATGCGGGGGCCTCCAAAGGAAGCTGTTTGTGGGCTTGTCTGAGTGATTAGGTGGTCCCCCAACACCGGTGTTCAAGAACAGCACCCACGCTCTGCTCCAGATGAGCTAAGTTAGCATCTCCAGGAGAGGGGTCCAGGCATCACCAGCTTACGAGTTTTCACAAGTGTTTCTGAGCAGCCAGAACTGAAAAACAGTCTCCAAAGGATGGAACCAAGAAGGTGAAAAATCCAGAAACCACACATAGGAGGAGTTGAAGATGGGTTGATTAAAGATGGCAGAGGTATGGGAGTGAGATTGGAGTCTTCCTGTGGAAGGCATTTCTGCACTGCTGCTGGAGTGCCAGGAGATGGGATAAGGACCAAGGGCAGAAACCCTTAAGAGAAGGTATCCCTGGTACCTTCAATTTGGAGACCTCCGGGGCTCCTCTAAACTCTGCCTTGGTCTGAAAAGCTGCAGAGTAAATGGCCCAATGCTCAGATAATTTGGGTAGACAATTACTGTAATACAGTAAAAAGTATAATTTTATATTAATAGCAACTAACTGCTTTAATTCTTCTGCACAAGAAATAATCTGAAGTCATGCACCCATCAGTGTGTCCATTTAGGGAATACACAAGTTTTAAAAATTCACATTTCTGACTGGGCATGGTGGCTCAAGTCTGTAATCCCAGCCCTTTGGGAGGCCGAGGCGGGTGGATCACGAGGTCAGGAGATCAAGACCATCCTGGTTAACACGGTGAAATACCATCTCTACTAAAAATACAAAAAATTAGCCGGGCGTGGTGGCGGGCACCTGGAGTCCCAGTTACTAGGGAGGTTGAGGCAGGAGAATGGCGTGAACCTGGGAGGCAGAGCTTGAAGTGAGCTGGGGTTACGCCATTGCATTCCAGCCTGGGTGATAGAGCCAGACTCCGTCAAAAAAAAAAAAAAAAAAAAAAATCACATTCCTGGGCCTTATCTCCATCCACGACATCTGCACTTTAAACAACATCTTAGGTGATTCACCTCTGACGAGGGTTGATGCCTGGACTGCAGTTTGAGAAACACTTTGATAGGCAAGTCTTTTTTTTTTCTGAGATAGAGTTTTGCTGTTGTTGCTCAGGCTGGAGTGCAATGGCTGATTCTGCTGCCTCAGCCTCCCGAGTAGCTGAGATTACAGACACGTGCCGCCAGGCCCGCCTAATTTTGTATTTTTAGTAGAGAAGGGGTTTCACCATGTTAGTCAGGCTGGTCTCAAACTCCTGAGCTCAGGTGATCCACCTGCCTCGGCCTCCCAAAGTGCTGGGATTACAGGTGTGAGCCACTGCTCCTGGCCCAATAGGCAAGTCTGACACAAAGAATGATTCCCTAAAACCTTATCCAATGCAGTAATAATTCATCCTAACACTACCCTCAGCAACACTCACTTTTTCTCTTGCTTAAGTTAGGAGACTTAATATTGCTAAAAATAAATTTCCCCCTGCAATTTTATTTAACTTTTAAGTTCAAGGATACATGTGCAGGTTTGTTATATAGGTAAACTTGTGTCATGGGGGTTTGTTGTACAGATTATTTCATCACCCCCACATTAAGCCTGGTTTAGTTTCTCTGATCCTCTCCCTCCTCCCACCCCCTACCCTCCAATAGGCCCCAGAGTGTGTTTTCCCCTCTATATGTCCATAGGTCCTCATCATTTAGTTCCCACTTATAAGTGAGAACATACTGTATTTGGTTTTCTGTTTCTGCATTAGTTTGCTAAGGATAATGGCCTCCAGCTCCATCCATGTTCCTGCAAAGGACATGATCTCATTCTTTTTTATGGCTATATAGTATTCCATGAGTAACACTCATTTTATGTTCCTTATACAACCTGAAGTTGTTTTCCTTCGTATGTACATAAAGGTGCAGCTGTGTTAACCTGCCCCCTAGTAAAATGACATTTTACACCCCTCTCAATGCTTAAAACACACCAAGTAGGGGCTGGGTGCAGTGACTCATGCCTGTAATCCCAGCATTTTGGGAGGCCAAGGTGGGCAGATCACCTGAGGCCAGCAGTTCAAGACCAGCCGCGGCCAACAGGTGAAACCCCGTTGTTCCCAGACCAAACTGAGGGTCGGAATGCTATTTCTCGTGGCCCAGTAACAAGATGCAGATGAACTGGGGAGGAAGAGAGTTTTTACCTCTGTAACTGGTTACAGAAAGAAGGCCGGGAAATTATCGCCAGACCAACTCAAAATTACGAAGTTTTCCAGAGCTTATATACTTTCTAAACTATATGTCTACAAGTAAGTGTGCATTCACCTAATGACATAAGTGATTAACTTATTTTAATCTGTAACTAAGGTATTAGTCCTGAAGACCTTGCTCTGGAGCCTCAGTAAATTTACTTAATCTAAATGGGTTCACGTGCTGGGGTGATTACCCTTATCTTGTCTCCTGCTAAATCACGGAGGCTTGAGGAGTTCCTTCAGAGCCCCAATAAACTTGTTTGTGGAGGCCTGGGGAGTTTCTTCGAACCCACAATAAAGCTTGTTTAATCCTAAATGGGTCCTGTTAAGAATTCCTTCGTTATTTTGTCATGCTTTAAGGCCCGGGAACGGCCTAGGCAAAACTCTTGATGGGCTTTTGTTACATCCCAGCCTTTGTATAAAGTCACTAGCTTTTAATATTTAACTTAACCACTCAGTACTGAAACAGTGGTTAGTGACACCTGGCTTGCACACAGCCTCTACTAAAAATACAAGAATTAGCTGGGCATGGTGGCGCATGCCTGTAGTCCCAGCTACTCAGGAGACTGAGGTAGGAGAATCGCTTGAACCCAGGAGGCAGAGGTTGCAGTGAGCCTAGTTCACGCCACTGCAGTCCAGACTGGGTGACAGAGCGACACTCCATCTCAAAAAAAAAAAAAAATAGCAGGTAGGATATCTACACACAGGGGTGCTCTAAGAATGTTTTCTTAATCACCTATTAACATAATGTCAATTTTTGAAAAATCTGGACTGGTTAATCATTACCATCCAAAATGACATGAAATTCCATTGAAAATATTTAACACAAATTGTCTTATCTTTTAAATTAAGCATTTAAAAATTTTAAATACAATTCCATTAGTTGATGCCAGCCTACCACTCCACTATGAATACATTAAATTCTAGACCACACAGCTTTCAGCAAGTCTGCTATAAAGTGAGTCAGCACTTTTAATTTCCCAGTTTTGTAAGGCTGATTGGCGTTACTGTTCTTCAGTTGAGGTCCTAACATGACAAATAAGAACAAAGAAAAGTGGGATCAACAGGAATCTCAAAGAGCTCTGGCAGAGGCCCATCTTTGAGGAAGTAAACCTGACAGGGATAAGGAGCCCCTTGGGTTTTCAAGAAATAAAGAGTTCAGGAGGGGCACTGTGGTTCACGCCTGTAATCCCAGCACCTTAGGAAGCCAAGGTGGGAAGACTGCTTGAGCCCAGGAGTTTGAGATCAGCCTGGGCAACATGGTCTACTAAAAACACAAAAATTAGCCAGGTCTGGTGGTGTGTACCTGTAGCCCCGGCTGCTCAGGAGGATGACGCAGGAGGATAGCTTGAGCCCAGGAGGTCGAGGCTGCAGTGAGCCACTACACTCCAGCCTGGGTGACAGAGCAAGACTGTCCCCATTAACCTCCCCCCAACCCCAAACCAAAAAAAAAAAGGTTATACCCCCCCTTAAAAATTTTTTTTTTTTTTTTGGGCCCCGGGGGGAGGGGGTTTTTATTTTTTTTTTTTTTTTTTTTTTTTTTGAGACGGAGTCTCGCTGTGTCGCCCAGGCTGCAGTGCAGTGGCCGGATCTCAGCTCACTGCAAGCTCCGCCTCCCGGTTCACGCCATTCTCCTGCCTCAGCCACCGGAGTAGCTGGGACTACAGGCGCCCGCCACCTCGCCCGGCTAGTTTTTTTTGTATTTTTAGTAGAGACGGGGTTTCACCGTGTTAGCCAGGATGGTCTTGATCTCCTGACCTCGTGATCCGCCCGTCTCGGCCTCCCAAAGTGCCGGGATTACAGGCTTGAGCCACCGCGCCCGGCCGTAAAGCAATTTTCTAACCTTTCTTCTTCAAAGGTTCTTCAGTGCAACCTTTCTAGAAAAAGGTGCTCTCTCCAACTTGCTCCCAGAGGTATCGTACTAAGGTCAGGAGGGTGCTCCAATAGTTCCTATTTGTAAGTGGCAGCTCTGATACATAATGTAGACAGATCACTAAGGAAGACTCCAGAAAGCATCGCTCTCCAGGAACTTCTAGCATCAACGCTGTCTTGTGGCCTCTAAGCCCCTTTCAGACAGACCAAGGCCTAAGACAGCACTGTCCAATAGAAATATAATGTGAGCTGTGTATGTGATTTTAAATCTTCCAGTAGTCACATTTTAAAACATAAAAAGAAACATGAACTTACTTTTAATAATATATTTTATTTAACTCAATATATCTAAAATATTATCATGTCAACATGTAACCAATATAAAAATTACTGGGATAGTTTATATTTTTTTTGTTTGCCAAGACTTTGAAATCTGGTGTGTATTTTACATTTACAGCACATATCTCAATCTGAATGCCAAATCTTCATCAGAAATGCTTAATCTTTATTTCGATCTCATAACATTTATAGCTGAAAAAGCTGATTCACACACCCGAGTTATTCCAAATGTACTTAAAAGTTTTCCAATAACTAGTTTTAAATTTGAATAAAATAAAATCAGAAATTCAGCTCCCCAGTCCCACCAGCCACAATTCAAGTATTCAATAACCATTCTGGGCAGTGACAACAGAGGTATAAGGATTTTACTTTCCAAGTTATTCCATACCAAATGCTCTCCTTTCTTAATTATCAGAAACTATAAAAGCAACTCAAAGGACAAAATCATGAGGGATTTGTGTTGATTCTGGAATAGTCTATCATTGCAATGTTGTGTCTTAAGGATGAGTGGGAGTGTACCAGGCACAACTGGGAGAGAGGAGGACTCACCAAGAGAAAGGGAGGGAGGCAGATTCCCAGAGCCCCCACTGTGGGTCAACCACTGCACCCAGCATACAACATCCACTGAACCATTTGTTCCCTACCATCTTGTAGGTGACATATTAAGTGGATTTAATAGATACAGAATCTGAGATTAGTCACAATGGGAACTGGTCCACAGCTATTCCCAGGAAGACCCTTCCTTCCTTACCTTGCCGCACCAGGATCCAAGGATAAGCGGGGGGAAAAGCAACATGTGTCCTCTCTACATTAAATACCAGGTAGAACTTAAGACAGGCCAGGGGGCAAGTGACCAGAGGTGGCAAAGCCAAGCACTTGGACAACCACGCCCTGGTCTGAAAGTGAATGTGGGATGGGAAGAGGGACCGGAGCGGTAAAAGGGAGGGCAAGGCCTGACAAGCCTAGCTTTTACATGTTTTTCTGTCCCACTGAATACATAATCCCTCCAATGGTGCTACTTCAATGCCCCCTGGTTCACAGGCACTGTTGTGGCTGAGAGTCCAGTACAGTACCTAATCTCTACCAGCAGGGCTTGTAGCCCTGAGAAGCTTTACTTAGCTCCAAAGTCACAAACCTCCTTGTAGACTCGATTCAGTTCTTCCTTAATTCAGATGCAAAGTCTCAGGTTCCCACAGTAGGGCTGAATCAGGCAGAGAAAACCATTTTCTGATCCAGTAATAGAAGGGTGAATCAAGTAACTGAAGCAGTATCTGAAAGGGCATTTCTATATGTGAACACTGTCATTTAACTCAAAGTTTCTTGGAAAGTCCTTAATAAGGACAGAGTAAAGCAATTTTCTAAGCTGCTTTGGGCATGAGAGGAAGCAAAATACACTTGGTCTAAAAGGCATGTAAAGCCTTACCACTTCCTCTAGAGATAGCCCAGAAATGAAGCTGATGAGGAAACAAGGATTTTTCCCTGATTCTGACTGGAGAGCAAAGAAGGGACAAAGATGCTGAAGGAAGCAAGCTGGAGAGGGTGACAGGCAAATTAAATGACTTAAATAAAATTATAGAGGCAGAATGAGCCAGATAGGAAGAGCAAGGACTAGACAACAACTATCAGATGCAGAATTGTCCCCAGAGATGTTCATACCTTAGGGAGGAGGAGGTGACCTTGCCAAAGGGTGCCCCAACACCTGATGCCATCTCCACAGCACTCCCCAACATCAGCTCCAAAAGCTGCTCTGTATCTCGATGATCTGCAGAATAGATCTGTTAGGCTTCTGAGCCACTGGGCAACTGCTGGCCAGGATGTTCTGGAGATGGGAAGAGGAGAAATGGCAGCTTGCAGAAATGGGGAGGGGAACAGAGCCCCCATGCCATGACATCACAGCACTCCAGTCCAACTCCTCATTTTCCTGAGGCCAGCAAGAGGAGGTAATTATCAAAGGTCAACACCCTTATTGCAGGCAGAGCCCGGTCGTCAAGGAGCCTCCATGAGTAATTATCAAAGGTCAACACCCTTATTGCAGGCAGAGCCCGGTCTTCTAGGAGCCTCCATGAGCTCAGAGCAAGCCTCGAATTCCAACACACTCAAGCCACACTCCTCTGGGCAAATGGGCAGGGCGGCTCCTGTCATGCCAAATGCTAAATAAGCCTCTCTCACAATGGCTTCAGAGTCATCTCTTTGATATGTAATATCAAGGAAGATAATGCTATATTCTGGGGAGGAAATGGGCCTAACTTCAGCTGTCACCTGACTCCAAACTGCAAACCCTACCTCCAGCCTTAAAGATATGACAAATTTAGCAATTTAATCTTGAAAACATAAATATAATGAGTTGTATCTACTTAGCTACACAAAAGAGCAAGATTTCTTTCCCTTTTTGCAGTTCCTTTAGCAGACTGCCTGTGATACAAATCACATTCTGGCTTAACGCTTAGCCAATAATAAAATTCTGTTCCTTCTCTTTTACCTTTGTGGAGAGGTTTTCTGGACTGAAAAGGGATTTTGTTTTTAATTAATTAATCGACTTATTTAGTTTTTGAGATAGAGTCTTGCTCTGTTACCCAGGTTGGAATGCAGTGGCGATCACAGCTCAATGCAGCCTTGACCTCCTGGGCTTAAGCCATCCTCCTGCCTCGGCTTCCCAAGTAGCTGGGACTACAGGCATGTGCCACCATGCCTGGCTAATTCTTGTATTTTTTGTAGAGACAGGGACTCCCCATGTTCCCCTGGGTGGTCTCGAACTCCTGAGTTCAAGCGATCCTCCCACTTTGGCCTCCCAAAATGCTGGGATTATAGGCATGAGCCACTGTGCCCAGTCAACTTTGTTTTTAATTTATATTTCCCCAACATTCTTCACAGAATCATCCCAATCTCCACCCAGACCTGACTCCCTTTCAATTATTTTTAAGCCAATTATATCTTCAACTAAAATAGGGTCCCTTGAAGTTTTATGATATGATTTACCGCATGGACATGGAGGGCCACCCCCCACCACTCAGAGATCCTTAAACCTGACACGGGGACCTCTGAACATAGCTTAGTGACAATCTCTCAGCCTCACACACTGCGAAGACCACAAATTCCAAGCGGAGGAAACAGTCACAGCGACCCTGAGCCCACTGGCCCAACCCCTGGAACATACTGCTCTCTGTGCCAGCAGCGCCTGGCAGCGGGCCCCTTCCTCTGGGTCACCCCAGCAGAGCGGGACTCCTGTTTTGTTGGGCTGCTGTTTCCCTAGAATGGGGCGAGCAGGAGTTGAATGAATGAGCACTGTTAGCTGTCCTCTTTCCCCTCAAAGTCAAAGTAAATCCTATCTCAACATTCAGTTTGTTTCAGTTGGAATCATTTGTTCCACCAGGAAATGTCGCCCAGGAGTCTCGCTCTGTCGCCCAGGCTGGAGTGCAGTGGCCGGATCTCAGCTCACTGCAAGCTCCGCCTCCTGGTTCACGCCATTCTCCTGCCAAAGCCTCCCGCGTACCTGGGACTACAGGCGCCCGCCACCACGCCCGGCTAGTTTGTTTTTTTTTTTTTTTTTTTTTTTTTAGTAGAGACGGGGTTTCACCGTGTTAGCCAGGATGGTCTCGATCTCCTGACCTCGTGATCCGCCCGTCTCGGCCTCCCAAAGTGCTGGGATTACAGGCTTGAGCCACCGCGCCCGGCCGGAAATGTTTCTTAAACAGAGAGCTCTGTTTCAACTGTTAAAATGAAAAAGTCCTTTCAGCAGCACAATGTTCATCAAACATCTCTGCTACCATGCAGCCAACTGAACCCAGGTGAAAAACATCACATCCATGTCTCAGCCCTGCCACTTGCTGCACTTTCTCAGAAGAAACTTGCAGGGCTGTCGGTCAGTTCGGGCACCTCTCCTACCCGTTCCTCCCAGAAATTTGTCCATCTCTGTCCCTAAAAGGAACATGACTATCAAAAGCATCCTTGACACAGTGACTCACACCTGTAACCCCAGCACTTTGGGAGACTGAGGTGGGCAGATCACCTGAGGTCAGGAGTTTGAGACCAGCCTGGCCAACATGGTGAAACCACGTCTCCACTAAAAATACAAAAATTAGCAGGGCATGGTGGTGCAGGCCTGTAATCCCAGCTACTCAGGGGGCTGAGGTACAAGAACTGCTTGAACCCGGGAGGCAGAGGTTGCAGTGAGCCGAAATCACGCCATTGCACTCCAGCCTGGGCAGCAAGAGCAAAACTCCATTTCAAAATAAATAAATAAATAAAAATGTAAAACGGCATCCTTGAGAGGAAAAATTCTTTTATTTACTCCTCCTTGGGTCACAACCAGAGTCTGCTTTTGGCAGAGCCAAGTTGGAGGTAGACTCGAGGGTTCCGTCCAGCCAGACCTTGGAGCTGTCATTAATTATGACTAAGCGCTAATGGAAATCTAACTTTATTTACCCCCCATCAACTTGGCTTGTGTTACCAGAACAAGGAGGCAACCAAACATGAAATGTTTTGGGAGGCCGGGCGCGGTGGCTCACATCTGTAATTCCAGCACTATGGGAGGCCGAGGCGGGCGGATCACAAGGTCAGGAGATCGAGATCATCCTGGCTAACACGGTGAAACCCCGTCTCTACTAAAAGTACAGAAAATTAGCTGGGCGTGGTGACGGGCGCCTGTAGTCCCAGCTACTCGGGAGGCTGGGGCAGGACAATGGCGTGAACCCGGGAGATGGAGCTTGCAGAGCAGAGATCGGGCCACTGCGCTCCAGCCTGGGCGACAGGGCCAGACTCCATCTCAAAAAAAAAAAGAAAAAAAAAAAGAAATGCTTTGGGAAATGACCCACTAGACTGAACGTCCAAATCACTTTTGCTGTTACATACTGTATGACAGCAGTTCTCAAACCTCTATGAGCAGAACACCCCTGAGAACTTGTTAAAACAATGGTTCCTAAGCCCCAGCCCAGAGTGTATGGTTCAGTAGGTTGGGGGCCAGGTTGGGGAATTTGCATTTGTAGTAAGTTCCCAGGTGATACTGCTGCTGCCACTGGTCCTGGACTACACTTTGAGGAGCCTGCTGAACACAGCACCTCAGCCGCTACTTGAAGGACAAACTAGCTTCTTACTGGATTCAGTGGCAAGACTAAGCCCACTGGTTCTCAAACACAATCCCCTTGGAACACTAGTGTTCTGCCACTGAAATCAAAGCATGGGCTCACTCTCCTCCCCCACATTCTCAAATCAAATTAAACCTCAAGCACCACTTACTTGCTCCTACTATCATCTAAAAGGATTTGATTTCTCAAATTATATATATATATATTTTGCTAACATTTCACTGAGTTCAACCAATATGACATATGATTATGAAGAAGTTGTAATGGCCTGGCTGCCACAGCCAACACCACATGGAAGGACACCAAAATTCAGTGCACTTGGCCTCTAGCTCAAGTTCAACTTCCCAAGGCAATCTCCCTTGACCACTGCAGCCAGATGGCTCAAATCATTTACTGTGCCCTCAGACTGCCAGATAAATAAGGGGCTTGGTTCCTGCCTTCAAAACTCAATCTAGCGGACAAAAATAAAAGAGGCATACATCTTAAACCATTTTTAACCAAGACAGTGTGTAATCTATTGCTGAACTGTGCAGCATAAACGTCAAAGCCTTCAGATTTTCTGAACAAGCAATCTGGTGTTTCATCACAGAAAATGGCTCTATCCACCCCATGCCACTGCACTGGAGCCCTTTCAGATCCCCTACTCATGCTACAAGAATCGCTGTAAAGTTTCAGCCTTTCTACAATTTAATTTTAAAAACTTAATGTGCACCTGTCCCTGCAGACCTTGGCAATAGCATATAAATTCACGCCATGACTTTGAACACAAACATCCTGCCACTTACGGTGCAGAGGTTTCCCTGTTCTGTGTTCCGTAGGTCGCTCTATCTGGTGCATCAAGCCAAGAGAAACAGCCTGGTGTAGCACCCCCAACAATAGGGATATTTACTGTCTTGAGATTTTTCCTTCCTGACCTTTATGCCTTGTACACTTAAGATGGACTAGCAATAAAACCCACTATGTTAGCTTTGGGGTGAGGGCAGGGCCAACACATCTGGATCCAATCATTGTAATTTTACATTGTTAGCATCTTCCAAGGCAGCAGAGCACAGGGGGCAGTGCATGGACTAAATAAGATCCCAGGATCCTGATCAGGCTTTATCCCTAACCCCATATGTCACCTTGGGCAGGGCCCTGACCTCATGAGGGCTCAGTTTTCTAAAGAGTCTTCCAAGGTCAGGATACCAGTGCTAACTAGCAATACGATTCAAGTGTTGATGAACTTATAATAACTTTACCTTTTCCACTTGATCTTACCTGCAAAGATTTCAATTCTTCCTGGAGGAGACAAAGGCATTGTTCATTTCTCTTGAGGGCATATCACTCCCTTTTCCCCTCCTCCCTGTCCACTCGCCCAAGCCTGGCAGCCTCTCCACTTCCATAGTTCAGCTTCTCCGAGCAGGGGCTGTGATGAGAAAGAGCCCCCGGGAGAGTTTCCCAAATTGGCACTGAGCTCTCTCCAACTAATGTCTAGCACAGCAGGCCTTTAGTTCCTCAAATAAGCTTCTAATTGTCTTTTCGGAAATGTGCACGGACGCTTATTTTAAGCCATTTGGCAAGTGCCTCGCAGGGTATTTTCTCTGACATTGTGCTTGGAGAAGGAGGATTTAAGAGTCTAGGGGAGCATTAGAAAAATTGTACTCCATCTGATCCTACCCTTGGACAAAAATATAACAACTTTTTCAAGGACCCACTGCTGGTATGATGTAAACCTCCACAAGTCTTCAAAAACTCAAAGTTGCTGACTCTTACATTTGAATGTAAGTCTTTACCCAGGGACAGGAAGAAGGTGTCCTGACAGAGTTAATGGATGCCAAGAATTGTGACACATTTGGGTGGTCCCAGTCGTGCCAAAAAACACACGCTCCTGTCTCCCTGGGCATCATTCTTCCAGGGTCAACATTAACAGGACAGCTAGCACCCTACCATCAGGGATGACGACAGACCACAGAGTCAAGAAGATTTGAGCAATGGCACTCAATTTGGAGCCAGAAACTTGAGTTCAAATCTCAGACCTCCATCTCTTCCAATTCTTCAAAAAGGTTATCAGCCCTTGTTACCACCACCTTACTGGTTTCAGATGTTGACAGGTGTCCCAGTCCTCTAGGCAAGTCTATCCCCAAATTTAGTACGCATGCAAGTTCATCTCAGCATCCGATTAACATGAAGATTCTGGGTCCGTAGGTCTGGATTAACTTAAGATTCTGCATTTCCAACAAGTTTCCAGGTGATGCTGACATTGCTGGTCCACAGACCAATTTTAAATCGCAGGCACAAAGAGACTTATGTCTAACCAGTGTTTCCCAAATGTCCCTGGTAAGAATGACATGGACTAACTGTTAAATACGCCAGCGCATGCCCAGTGAGCTGTGTAAATTTACTTTGAGTTAGTACTCAGATGAATCTTATCATCAGAGAAGTCTGGAAAACCCTGAACTAGTTCATCCACATCCCTCTTCTAAAGTTCCCACACAACCAGTGCGTCCCCTTGTCTCCTTTCCATTTTTCTCTTTAGTTAACTTAAAATCTAATAGCCAAGCCCCTGTTTCCAGGGCCCCCATTTTGAGAGATGAATGATCTCCCAAACTTTTCCAAGTTCTGGCATACTGGAAACATTATCATATCTGTTGGGCCTAAGTCCTGGCAGCCCCAGAGGAACTGAGAGAGGACTAAAGGCATCATTCACTATCTCAGCTCACCTGTTAGCATAATTCAGCTCCCTGACTAGAAAGCTCTGCTCCAACCTCAACCTCAATGGGCAGAACCCTGCAGAGCCCTCCAATGTATCTCCCCATTGTTAAGATGACACAAAAGAAAAAAAAAATGCCAAACTTCTATCCTGAGGTTGCCTACAAAGGCCAATGCAGCATGGGGACAAAACACATACACACACACACACACACACACACACACACACACACACACATCCATTACTCACACTCTCTAAGGAGGAATAACATCTAATTACCATGTGCCCAGGAACATGAACTATCTGTTTGACATCCATCATCTACTAAATCCTTGCAACAACTTCATTACTTGGGGATGATGTACACGTTTTACTCATAAGAACACTGAGGCTTACAGTGGTTAGGTAACTTGTCCAAGGTCACACTAAATTATGGCTACTGTGTGGTGGGTTCCCACATCAGCATGTGTGTGACCTTTGCAGCACTCCTCCCTCTTTGGTTTGTTTTAATGCCTCGATCCAACCATACCCTTCCAGACTGTTCTATCCATGAGGGCAGGGCTCAGGTCAGTTTTGTTTCAGGCTGTATCCACCATGCACTTAGCAGACACCCAGAAAAAGATGTGCCAAACAGATGAATGACTCCAAAGCCAGGGTTATTCTACAAGAATAGGCTGCTTCCACAGTCACAGCACGCATACGGGTGTACCTTGGTTTAAAAGACTCCCAAACTATAAAACACGAATTTACAAGACACACTATGCATTGGAGAATGCACAGTGGAAGGACACTGGCCTAGGAGTCAGAAGACCAAAGGACTCTCCTCCCACTTACACTACCTTACCATCGTATTTGAACAAGCCCCTTTGCTCTCTGCACTTTGGCTTCTTCATCAATCCGATGGTTTGATTCATCCCCCAAACCTCTGTGAACTCCCACATGTGCCAGATGTGGTTCTAAGAAAGAAATGAGT
The DNA here is from genome assembly GCF_000951035.1 of Colobus angolensis palliatus. Lineage (NCBI taxonomy): Eukaryota > Metazoa > Chordata > Mammalia > Primates > Cercopithecidae > Colobus > Colobus angolensis. The sequence continues at coordinate 9,246,471 of NW_012115043.1, forward strand.
AAGAGTAAGGGATAAGAGGCTGCGCCCATCCCTCAGTAGCCCTGCACCAATTCCACTCCACTTAGCCCACTAAGCACTAACGGAAAGAATGCACAAAGAACAGTTTTCAAACAAGTATGAAACAGAGAGGGTCCTTGAGGGAATACGTGCTTCACAAAAGGAATCTTTACTTTGCAAGCTAATTCACAAAAGTATGGCTAAAGTGACAAGTTCCCCCGATACCTTTTTTTAAAATCAGGTTTATTAAAGTATAATTATGTAGAGTAAAATTCATCCTTTTTAGGGATACAGTTCTATAAATTTTGACAAGCACATGTAAATCTTGCTACAGTTTTTAAAGTAGTTTAACTTTTTAAGAATACATTATATAAAATGATGTGAGCATATATGACCCAAAGACATAAAATGAATTTTAGCTCCCCCTTTTATTCTTTTTTTTTTTTTTGAGATAGAGTCTCGCTCTGTCACCCAAGCTGGAGTGCAATGGCACCATCTTGGCTCACTGCAACCTCTGACTCCCAGTTTAAGCAATTCTCCTGCCTCAGCCTCCTGAGTAGCTGGAATTACAGGCGTGCACCACCACACCCAGCCAATTTTTGTATTTTTAGTAGAGAAGGAGTTTTACCATGTTGGTCAGGCTGGTCTTGAACTCCTGACCTCGTGATCCACCTGCCTCAGCCTCCCAAAGTACTGGGGTCACAGGCATGCGCCACTGCGCCCAGCCCTAGCTCTCCTTTCTAAAAGTGAAGCTTCCTCATTCTCCCAGAAGGAGGAACATCGAACTAAAAATCTTCAGGGGGAAAAAAAATCCATTTGCAGAAACATCTGCAAAGCATGGAATTTAGAATACCAAGATTTATTGCACTGGTCAAGACAACTGAATCTCTTCTATTAATAAAGTATCTCCTCCCAACCCTCCCCCTCCCATATGAAAGCAGTTACCAATTTTTGAAATATGCACACAGAGTCCAAGAATATACATATATTTCAACCATGGTCATTCCTAACTACCTGTGCAGTTTAAAATCACAAAGCCTCCTTGAATTAACTCCAAAAATCTAAAATATATTTCACATACTATTAATGCTCCAAAGGAATTTACTTCGACAATGAACGTAACTTTTTAAAAAGCTATCTTAAAATGAATTGCATGAACCTTTATGAAAATGAGAATGGGGGTGGTTACTCAAATAGAAAGCTAACAGTCTATTAAGATTACATCTCTGTTGCAGAATGAGACCCTGTAGCAGCCCGAAAATGGAAACAAATGCCAATATAAACAATCTAACAGTATTTATAACCCTACTGTGTGACTGGCTTCTGGTAAAAAGCAGAACTGATTTCCAAACCCTAGTTCAGTGACATTTAAACTTCAGTATACCTAAGGATATTTTGATTATAAAAACTACAAGGTGCAGTGGCTCACGCCTATAATCCCAGCACTTTGGGAAGCTGAGGCAGGCGGAAGGCTTGAGCTCAGGAGTTACAGACCGGCCATGGGCAACATGGCCAGGCTCTACAAAAAAAATACCAGTCAGTCAGTCATGGTGGCGCCATCTGTGGTCCCAGCTACTTAGGAGGCTGAAGCAGGAGAATCGCTTGAACCTGGAGGACAGAGGTTACAGTGAGCAGAGATCACACCACTGCATTCCAGCCTGGGAGACAGAGTGAGACCCCGTCTCAAAAATAAATAAATAAATAAGTAAAAATAAGGGCCAGGCATGGTGGCTCTCTCCTGTAATCCCAGCACTTTGGGAGGCCGAGGCAGGAGGATTGTTTGAGCTCAGGAGTTCAAAAACAGCCTGGGCAACAAAGCATGACCTAGTCTCTACAAATTAAAAAAAGAAGAAGAAGAAGAAGAAGAAAAGAAAACCACGAGTTCTTGGGCCATACAATTAATCTGGACTACCAAATTAAAATCTCCAGGGACTGGGCTGTTACAATACTTAACCTTAATCACAGGTAATTCTGATGGTCGCGATCCAAAGACTACACTCTAAGAAACACAACCCTAGCTAAGAGACCATGTACTTTACTACATAATCACTACAATAAAGCTAATAAGGTGAAATAATTTGGATACTGGTCCTCAATATGGGTTACAATCTACAGGCTAGTGGCCAAAGCTTATAAATAGTTTCATTATTCAGAGAGATGGTCATTGTAATATCAAAAGCTGAACAATACAGTGACAACATAGCATTAATATTGGGCTGCTTGCTCTAAGTGTGGTCCGCTGACCAGCAGCTCAGAATTTTGAGGACCCATCTTAGACTTGCTGAAAGAAAATCTCTGGGGCTGGGGCCCAGGCATCCATGTTTTACAAAATTTATCCAGGTGTTTCTTCTGCACTGTGCATGCTCAAACACATTTTAGTTAATACAAACACATTTTATAACAATAACAATAAATACTTAATAATCACAATTTTTTTCTTGCCTTGTCCTCTTGCTGGTTTTATTTTTGCTTTGATAAAGCATGCAGTGACTTATAGTATGGCCACACCCTCTCAGTTTATCTCCCACCCACCACCCCACTGTGGTACAAGGTACATCTGTGTAGCACAGAAGGTTCAAGCCAGATTTATTTTCCACTAACTGAGGGACAATTAGCATGGTGTGGGCAGACAAAGAGCTCAGACCCTGCTCACAAGTATGGTGGCAGGGGTACTGTGCAAGAAGACAATCCCCTTGGCCTCTAAGGTTTGAAATGCCCCCGACTCCAGTGAGCACCTGTCTTTTTTTCTTTTTTTTTTTTGAGAGAGTTTCACTCTCTTACTCTGTTGTCCAGGCTGGAGTATTGTGGTGTGATCTGCCTCCTAGGTTCAAGTGATTCTCATGCCTCGGCCTCTGAAGTAGCTGGGATTACAGGCGCCCGCCAAAACACCAGCTAAATTTTTGTATTTTAGTAGAGATGGGGTTTCTCCATGTTAGCCAGGCTGGTCTCAAACTCCTGACCTCAAGTGATCCACCCACCTCAGCCTCCCAAAGTGTTGGGAGTACAGGCATGAGCCATTATTGCATCTAGCCCAGTAAGTACCTTTCCATGACATCTCCTAGGGATTCCGATGCAAGCCAGCTAACAAAAATTAAATGAAAACTTGGTGATGATGGTGGTTTTCCCCTCTAAATTATGTCCATGATAGAGTATATTTGTTCTCCTATCTTTGAATGCACTGAAATATCCAGGGGAAACAATAAAAATATGTATTCTGTGGTTGCAACCTGAGCTTCTGATTCTCAGATATTCCATAGGACCTCCCAAATCTGTATCTATAATGAAAATAAGTATCCTGCCTAGGAGATTCTTATGCATACCAAGGTTTGTGACTCGCTGGTATTATGGGAGAAACCTATGATACTGAAGAGATCTGAGCTTCAGTCAAACCTATCTACTATTTAGTATATAAACCTTGCTACACCTTAGCGTCCTCAAAGTAGTGATAATAAATACCTCACAGGATTATGATGGTAATCAACGTGCAAGGCCTTAATAAAAGGTAAAACCAACAAAATCGCCAGGTGCAGAATTCCACAATTAAGGGAACGGTGGAATTCTGCACCTGCAGGCTTTGTTGACTTTCCTTCAGGGAATTCCACAATTAGGGTCCCTTGGCCTGTAAAGGTAACTTCACTGACAAGCTTTCCATGTCAGATGCAGATTCTGGGACAGAAGTCAGTCTGACAATTTGTGTTATGAGTTGAATTGTGCCCCGCCATCCCCCAAAATACATTAAAGTCCAATACTCTAGAACCTCAGAATGGGACCTTACTTGGAGATAGAGTCTTTACAGAGAGAATCAAGTTGAAATGAGATCATTAGGGTGTCCCTAATCCAACAGGACTGTTGTCCTTATAAAAAGGGGAAATTTGAACACAGAAACAGATACAACAGGATAGAGGTGAGGCCGGAGGCAGGGCTTACAGGTCGGACTGAGGACTAGCAAAGACACAGCCGGGGTGAAAGCAACTTTCAGTTGGACATGCCCACCAATATGCCATGTCAATTTACCATTGCCATGGCAACACCTGGGAGTTACCATCCATTTCCATGCAATGATCCAAAGACCCAAAAGTTACTACCCCTTCCCTAGAAATTTCTGCATAAGTCACTCCTTAATCTGCATTTTATTAAAAGTGGGTATAAATATGACTGCAAAACGGCCCTGAGCCGCTACTGTCAGCACACTGCCTGTGAGGTAGTGCCACTCTGCAGGAGCAGGCACGGAGCTGTCACACTGCTGCTTCAACAAAGCTGTTTTCCTCTACCTCTAGCTGGCCCTTGAATTCTTTCCTGGGCAAAGCCAAGAATCCTCATGGACTAAGCCCCACTTTGGGGCTCATCTGCCCTGCATCAGAGGGATGACAATGAAGAGACGTGGAGAAGACTCTCTTCTACAAGAAACGCAGAGAGGCATGGAACAGGCTCCTCCTCACAGTCCTCAGAAGGAATAAACCCTTGCTCTTAGACTTCTAGCTTCCAGAACTGACACAATACATTTCTATGATCCCAGTCACCTAGTCTGGGGTTCTTCGTTACAGCAGCTCTAGAAAACTAATACAACCTGTCAGCTTCCAATTCAAGAGAAAAATGCCCTTCTCCTGTCCCTGTGGTTAGGGATACGGCCACCTGATGCTTCTCGGATTCCCCAGGGCTTGCTCTGGGCCCTTCACCAGGCACGTTCATAAAGCTCCATCTAAACATCTTCTGAGATTCATCAAAGAGCCAGCTCAGTGGGACAAGCCTTGCTGCAGGCTCTACTGGGCCGTGTCCAGCCTATAGCAACTATCACAAGATCACGGGACTCAAACATGCGACAACTTCACCAGCAAAAACCAGCCAACAAATTACCATCCTTTATTACTGTTAAAATCCATCCCTGCACAGCCAGCTTGTACCCTTCTGCTCCTTCTGTCCCAGGAGCACTCAGGCCAGCTTCTGGTTCCCCACCAGCTTCTCCAAGAGCTGGTTAAACCCAAACCCCACCCCAGAGCCAGTCTCAGCCTCACCTAGGGACCCTAATCAAGAAGACTCACAAAAGCCCGCAGGGAGGTGATTTCCTCACACTAAACGCAGCCTTCATTCTCACCTAAGTAGGACAAAACACACTGGGAAAACGCCAGAAAATTAAATTTCCCCAAAGAAAATAAAAAGCCCTTTCTATATGCATTTTAAATGGAGCTCTACAGGGTCTGTCTTAGAAACCAGAAGCAGTGCAGGAGTGACGAGCAAACTGCAACCCAGTCAGTTGAGATGGAGATGGCTGTCATGTCTCAGTCGAGTCTGTCCCGTGTGCACGGCCAGCAGGTGTCTGCCCTGCAGGGTGCCTGTCCCCAGTCCCCTGGCTGCCTTGACCCCCTACAGGCAATCCTCCTACGATCCTTCCTAGGGCTCCCGATTCAGTTCAGTGAGTCCGGTGGGGGTTAGGAACTAGCAGTTTTAATAAGCTTCCCTAAAGATTCTGATGCGTACCCAGGGCTGAGAACTGCAACCCTGAATTACAGACAGGTTCCAACAGCACATCCCAAGAAAAGGAGGTAGCAGGGTTCTAGTGCCAGCTTTGTAAAGCGTCACACCCTTCTGAGCCTCAGTTCTTTCCCTGTCAAAGGGAGACACCCACCTACAACCATTCTGACCAACCTTTCTTTAAAACAAATACTGAGAATACAAGTAAACTTCCCTCGAGTCGCTGAGATGTCCCACACAGACATCTGTCCTGTCTTCTTGGGTGTACTAAACCTAACTGCTTTGTGGCTGTGCCTCAGGCTGTCCTGGTCTGATGTCTTACCCACAGGGCAAGCTCCTTGAACCCCATCAAGGAGAGCCTAGGAGTGACAGGTGTTGAGTCCAGTAGAGAGCCCTTCAAGGAGAAAATTAAGCTTCTTAAAGTAGTCTCCATGTAATCTCCCAAACCCGGGAATAATCCACACCCCCCTTGGAAGATCCGCCATGCATGACCTCGGGCTAAACTTGGGAAATAGCCTCACCTCCATGAAACTAGGACCTAGATGTGCCTGCCAAGTAATTAAATGGACTGTATTGAAGCAATGCAAATGAAAAAAGAGGAGGTTTAATTTAAACACAGGATGAGGATGCTTTGGGGCTCTTTTAACCTGGGTGTCTGAAAGCAGCACAGAGAGGGTCCACTGAACTCCCCAATGAGCTCAAATGCTTAGAAGAAGGAGACACCTCCCCCTGTGATGAAGTGGACTCTGGGGATGAGTGATTCACCAAAACAAGTCGCCAGAACATTAAGGTCAATGATAAACACTTCAGACAAGTCCATTTATCGTCTTCAACCCAGCGACAAAAGTTGCCAAGTAGACTGCTTAAGTGCCCCCTTCAGAGATAAAGATGAGAACTGCAACCATTTGTCTCCATCCAGCTGTCCTCTGCAGGTGCCTTATATCACTCAACAAGTGTTTAACAAGGATGTGCTTCCTTCATTCAATACTTGAACCCCCAACTCTCAACACATGACCTAAAACTACTGCACCATGCGACACTGCTTTTCTACTTCAACATTATGCTCTACCTTAGCTCAAGTCTGGAAAAGACTTCTATTCCCTCATCCAAGGCTAACCTCTAACCAGCAAGTTTCCTTCATCAATCGTTCACTAAGAATTTTTTGCCGAGTACCTATCATGTGCCAGGCATTCTTGTAGGCACTTGGGGATATGGCGGCAGAGATGATTTCTCTTCTGCAGCTTATATTCTACATGCAGTGACATAGACAATAAATGAGTCCTGTATGTAATATCAGGGAATAATGATAGGAAAATAAGGAAGAAGCTTGAGAATAGGAGCCGGGGGATGCCAGTGTGACCTCATAAGAGGTGATCCTGGAGCAGATTCCTAATGAAGAGAAAGGTGAGAGAGCGCCCCCAACTTTAAGCCAGGAAGAAACATCCAGCAAGAAGGCTGGAGCTGGAGAAGCCAGGGGGTAGGAGAACCAGGTTGTGACATGGAAGCCAGTGGAAGGGTTCCAGAGAGAAAGCAATGACCTGGACAAATGCTGGGGAGAGCCTGTAGAAGATGACAACTAAAGAGTTCGCCACTGGATTGCAACACATGGATACTGCCGCCACCTTCATAAGTGTGGTTCTGGGAGGGGCACAGTGGCTCATGTGTGTAATCCCAACACTTAGGGAGGCCAAGGCAGGTGGATCACTTGAACCCAGGAGTTTGAAACCGGCCTGGAAAACATGGCAAAACAAAAAACAAAAACTGGCAAAAAGCCAGACTGGG